>NW_010550614.1:0-49376 GCF_000687285.1 Phaethon lepturus | reverse complement strand
TAGGGAAAATTAAAAGTCCAGAGAAGTGAAAACTTATCCAAGGCAGTAGAGAGAGCCAAAGTTAGGATAATATCTCCTTAGATTGGTTTTGGTTCCTGCTTGTGCTTGACCCACGTAGATCAATTCAGCCCCACACTGAGTGTTCCCATGTTAAAACATAAGAATTGAAGCTGAAGAAAATCATACTTTCTTGGGCCTCTGTGGCAAAGAAGCTGGACCAATTTGACGGAAAGTTTTCAGCGACAGGTTGCTTTCATTTTAATGTTAATTCAAAATTGTAGTAGAATAACCTGTGGCAAAACTAAGACTTTTCTGATCTTAGATTTGTCAAAGCAATTGGATTTAATTTGTATTGCTTTTGTATGTGAGGAGGCTTAGATACAGGTCGGATTTCAGGCTTTTCATGGGAGAACCCATGCTTAGCTGAAGTGTCTTCCCTTACAGTTGCTGTGACAGGGAAAGTCAAGACGTAGCAACCGTTCTGTAAAATGCTCATAAACTCACTTATTCAAATATTCTCTTAAGTTTCACTGGGTTAATTTACTCCAGTCACCCTACTGAACGAATCTTTAGCACAGTGTATTGGTAAGTGCCATTATTTTCTGTCCAACTGGAAATAATTCTAATGATTATCTGTAATGTCTTAGAACTTGTCAAAACCCCACAAAAAGGATGATAATAAAAATGCTTTTAAAAGTCCCGAGGAAGTTCGAGTGCCCTTCTAGCTGTTTCCCTTCCAGAAAAAGGGAGAGGAAATGATATAATCTGACCATATTAGTCATTTTAAACAGTTATTTCTTTTTTTAATTGCAACACTTACTAAACATAGGGGGAAAAAAAAAAGAGGTGGCTTTTGGAGAAGAAAGGAGGAAAGGGAGCAAGTTTCATCCCTTATTGCTCAGCTCAGCAGACTAAAACACTGACCTTGGGCATGATTGTTGGTATTAAGTGATGAATGTAACACTACAGCTACTTTCCACTCAACTTCCAGTCATGCGAGGTCAATCCTGGACGTGATTAGGCAGAACCTTTCCTTTACATAGAGTTTCCTTTAATATATACAGGGATAGTATCTTTACCACACTTGTACTTTCAGATGTGATCCGTGTGGAAACAGAAATAAACTCTGGCAGTATGCTTTGGCAGCTCAGTTTTGCCTGAATGGGACTATTAAGTTTGAAATCGAAATGTCCCCCTCCTGCCTTGGTCATAGAAGGGGTAAAACGTATTAAAGAATTACCCGATTAAACCCAGAACCCTGTCAGGATAATGGTCAAAGAAGGGCTTGACTGTACATAATAAGTGTAATTTGTAGGGCTTTAAAACAACAGTGAGGCTGAATAACCCCATGACTGAGAAAGGAGAGCTAAGGGTACGTGGACCCAGCGCCCAGATGTGCAATGGTTCATATTCATGATTTGCGTTAAGTCTCATCGGCTGAGAGCAGCAAAAGTTGCCAACTCATTTCAGCTAAAAGAATGCAAGTTGAGCACCTGCATATCTGTGAGGAGCTGCCTCTGAACGTCGGAGTTCCTCATCTGCAGAACAGGGGAGAAGCCTCTCCTCTCCTCTGCCATGGCGCAGCAGCAGCCTGTGGTGCGGCGCCCATTACTGTGCAGCCGTGAACTTAACCTGGAGGCGGGGGGAGCTCTGTGCCGTTTTGCAATACAAACAAGAATAGCAGGGCAAACTTAAACTCTAATCTTCCCTTTTTAATTGGCAGCTTAAAGTATTAAGGATACCAAGAGACAAAAAACAATAGGCTCTGGAGGTTGTGCAACCGAAATCCAGTTTCAGGGCTTTTCCGAGACCGAGGCCTCACACTAGCTCTGAATATGAAGGGGCCTGGCAGTCAGTGTGGAAAAGGACCATAGATGAAGAGGAGTTGTTCCTCAGGCTTGCAAGTCGCTCAGAGGCAGGCCGATTGTGATTTTGATATAATTATCTGCTGAATCTACTGCTGAAGTCCAGATAGTAACATGGGAAACAAAAGCAAGAACAGAAACACAGAAATATCTAAGCCAAGCCCCCAGAGAAAGGCCAGCTGCAAGTGAGGCAAGAGGAAAACTTCACTATTTAGGTAAAATGCATGGAATCCATTACTCCCAAAAAGATGTCCTGATCCATCTGAACTGATGTCTTTATTCATGCTTAAATCCCCAAGAGTAATCCATCAGCAACACCAGCTCCAGCTTACCCATTAAATCCTATTTGGAATTTAGTGATCAGCACACCAGGAGGACCGTGGGCTTCAGTCTCGCTGCAGGGCAAAGGAATAATACATTAATAAGCTTCTCTTCCAGTTGTCCAAACTCTGTACTGCAAGTAGATTAAAATATTCCATCAGTTTTGCTTCTTCCTAGTCAGTAAGTAACATCTGGTTAGAGCTAACTGGGTGAAGAATAAATACTGGATCTGTAACACTTGCTAACCAAATCAAATGTGAACGAAACATGTCAGATCGTAGTGTCATTCCATTTCAAGGGCAAGGAAAATACTTTCTTTGTGCATAACAGCTTTTATACTTTGCCATCAAGAATTCAGAGGAGAGACATCAGCTCAAGCTGTAGTACCATGTATGTTTTTAGGTTTTAATGAGCGAGTACATTTATTCAAGGTAAAGGTCGTTAATGGATGACATCTCAGTTGAATATTCTCGGCGAAATTTAATTCATTTAGCTATTCTGGTTATTGGACACCTCTATGATATTGATATAATACTTACAAGCACACAGATTAATAGAAAGAAGAGCAGTTTTGGGGCGAGTTGTGGAAAAAGATGCAGCTAAAATCTGTGAAAGCCTACAGCCCCTGGCCTACATTCTTCCTGCTTGTGTTGGCCTTTAGGCCATTTTTGTGGAGATGATTGGTGAGGAAGAGCTTTCTGAGACTTCAAGTCTCACAGGCTGCTGTAGGAACTTGAAAGATCCTCCCAGGAGGGAGAAATCTTCATGAGCTAAATGAAGATGTAGCTTTAGAGGAAAATTTTGCTATTTAGGTAAACCCCATGGAATCCATTACACCCCAAATGGTGTCCTGATCCGTCCATGCTGATGCCTTTATTCATGTTTAACTCTCCAAGAATAATCCATCAGCAACACCAGCTCCAGCTTACCCATTAAATCCTGTTTGGAATTTAGTGATCACACTGAGAGAACCATGAATGATGCTTGAAGGACAAGCCAGTTGTAAGGAGATGTGTTACTGTTCTCTGTAACAATGAGCTGATGAAGGTCACTTCTTTAAAAGGAGCAACATGATAGTTGATTTGGCTAGTGATTGTTACAGACCCAGTTTTTATTTTTCACCCAGTTAACTCTAACCAAATGTTAGAATTACTGAAATAGGAAGAAGCAGAATTGCTGCAATATATCAACCTAGAAGAAGAATTTAATGTAGAAGAATTCTAAATATAAATGTAGTTTAATGAGACTGGAACTTAAGCAGTTCCATTTTGTGTATTCTGCTAATAATGTTCTCTTTACAGGAATGTAGTTTGTTCTACTCCAAAAGGTTCTGCCTCCCCTGTGTCAATGAAAACCTAAAGGCCTTTCCTTTGGAAATACAAGAAGATATGGATAAAAGGAAGCCCCAAACAAAATCCTTCCCCTGTAAAAAAAAGGATACAAGAACATAAATACTGAAGGACCAAGAGAGACAGTTCTTTGGCTGGGGTTTCTCCTCTCTCCTTTTGGAGACTATCATGTTGCTCCTTTTAAAGTGACCTTCATCAGCTCACTACTAGACAACACAGGAAGACATTTCCTTACAATTGGCATGGCTTCAGACATCATCATGCAGCGATTGCAGAGGCAGCAGTATGGCCTTAAGGTGTTGAAGAGCCAGGAAGAAAAGAAAGGCAGAGAAGCCTGTTGTCACTATGTTAAACCCATGTAGTAAAAAACTAAACCGTGTATAGCACAGGAACCACGTTTTCCCATTTGTTACTTTTCACATTTGTGAAAACCAAGTTTTCACATTTGTTATTTTAATATTTTGTGTTCTTGACACTCCTACAGTGTTATGAAAATCTGAGAGATTTATCTGTCTGGCTTAATTCAGTATACATCCAAGAAAGTCAATATACACCAATGGTTAACTTAGTGCTGTCCTGATAAGATTGCAGTAGGCAAGGAATTCAAAGCTTTATTTTTAAGTCTAAAATAAAACTGTTATGAGAAAATGTCAGAGATACCCACAGAAGTATCTAGATTCTTCAAGATAATAATCTCAAAACTATCACAGCATTAACACTTCTGAAGGTAGGTGCTCTTACAATAAAATACCAATATAACAAAAACATTTTAAAAAGTAGTAATGAAAACATACGAGTCACTTGCACTTGCAGTCATTTCCCACTCAATCTTCCAGTCCATGTCAATACAGCAATAGGAGAGGTTAAGGACCCTTAATATGCCTAATTTATGCTTTACAAGTAAAGATTACTTCCTTTTCACTTTCATATCAGTTAATGTGGAAATAGAAGAATTCAGTTAATAAGCTCAATTCTTTCCTGAGCCGGGCAATTAAACTGCAGCTAAAATAGGGATTTCAGAAACATGGTTTCAGTCAAAAAAGGATAAAAAATTGTTAGGGAAACAGCAGTTTGTTTAGCTCAAAAATTAGCTTTACAATTATCTGTGACTTAATTACAAGGAAGATTTAGGTGGCATTTTTTTATATAAAACCACTTGGTCACACACCTTAAGGATGTGTCTAGAATGCTCCCTGATCACCAAGTCAGGTTATTTACTCAAGCTTTTGTTGGTCATTGGTTCAGAACCTGCTAATACCTTGGTTAACATCTCCTATTTTCTCAACTCTTCCATCCCTATCATTTGTCATAGGTCAACACCTAAACTTGATCATTTTAGTAGAATGAATCATGTGTCTGTTAAAAAAAAAATCAACATGATTTCAATGAGTTATTTTTAGTTCTTGAGGACATTTGAGCATCCTAATTTTTTTGTTGTTATTGGGTTTTTTTGTTTTTTGTTTTTTCCCTCCTGAACCTAGTATATTGGTGTCCTCTGTTGGGGAATGGAATTTCTTGCAGTTACTAGAGGAGCAATAATGGACCTACTAGTACCCTTTTCAACCTCTAGGTGTTTCAAGACATAAAATACATATACATCTTTAATTGCAGGAAAAAAAGATGCATGTTAGAAGTCAACATTTCAGATTCCTTTTTGCAGTAACAAGAGACTACACTTTCACAGACAGTGATACTAAACTTCTTAAAAATGGGTAGTATCAAATTTTAGTTTCATGTTAGATCCACCAACTCTAAAAGTTGTAGTCTATCTTCTCTGAACAAATAACAGAGGCATATCCTATACTAAACTCACAACTGTAAAGAGAATGAGAGGTGCTAGAAAGAGAATCACAGTGGTTTTCCATCTTAAAATTGTAGTCTTATAGTCAAACTGACAAAAAGTAACATAGTTATGCAAGTTCACATTCTGTGTTTATGCCAGCAAACGTCATTCTAAAACATTTTACTTCCTGTATTTCACAATGTTTGCAACAGGTTGTATCTTAACTCATAGCTTGAAAGTAGGTTTCAAAAGCCTGGCTAGCACAGTTCTATCTAAATAAGAATGTGCCTTTGGGTTGTATGACATGCCAGCCTGGCTTGGGACTGGGAGAGGCACCCACTAACTTGCTGGGAAGGATCTAGTGTCTCTGAGCTGTTTCCCCTCCTGTTCAACCTCCTCTGGGCCCTTTAAGAAAAATGCAGTTAACTAACTCATTTATTCATAGTCATTATCTTTGCCATCATGATACGATGGAAGAATCACTTAAACCCCACAGAAATGACACTACCTTGAAGTACTTGTAAACTTCAACCAGAGAGGGAGTAGACTCAGTATTGAAAGGGAGCAGAATCTGCCACCACAGGATTTTTAATTTGGCCCAGTACAGCTCATTTATTTAACTCGAGCACAACAGACAAAGCCAAGGTAAAGACACCTCTGCTTCACAGTTACCTGGTTACACATACCTTTTAGGGGAAGAAAAGCATACTTCCAGCATGTACCACAAAGTGGTTCAAGGAGCCCAGGGTCATCAGATGTGTTCTGTCACCTCTGGTACAGGCGTTAGGGAGAGGCGGCTGACCTACAGGCAGCTTGCTATTTCCTGGAATGACAAAGGATTATTATCTGTGCCCAGCTGTTAAAACATACTAAAAATGTATTCCACATTCTTATATTCCCATTGAACATGGGCATTATGGTCTGCATATCATAATGTTTTGGCGTATATGTGATTTCGCAGGCCAAATGCCATCATGCCCCAACTGACCAGCCATGAGGCCTACTCGTCAAGATCTTCAGAGCCTTGACAGTTTGGTTTCATCAGGTTCCCCGAGTATGTTCTGCTGCTCATAATCAGGACCTCAATGCTCCTGAGCACAGCTGATGAAGAAATCTAATTCTTTACTCTTTGCTGTAATTTTTCTTCAGCGCTCTTTTACCAGCGTAATAAATCCCCGGGTTCTTGAAGGAAAACAATTATCCGTGACATATCCTCCCAACTGATTTAACTGAAACCATACTCATCGAATTAGTTAGTGTGCTACACTGCTACATGAAGTGAATTCGGTGCTTGCCAAATTCAACAAACTTCTCAAGGTGATCATACAGTCAATGAGCGTGGATGGACACAGCAGACAAACTGATGATAGATAGATAGAGATATATATATATAAAAAAAAGATATACATTACATATGCAATGTATATATGTATGTTACACACACATTCCTGATTTAAAAGGTGTGTCTAACAGTTAATCTGTAAACATCAGCACTTTAAAGATGCTTCAGATACCATTCCATCTTTAAAAGGTCCTTGCAATACATGCAACTTATTATGTAGTAAACATACTTAATACAATTTGTTAACAGATACTTGATGCTAACCCAAAAACTCTGGGCACCAGTCCCACCGGGGTTGCTTATCTGCTCTTGTTCGCTACTAAAAATCAGCATGACTACTCCTCGGTATGAAGTTAAGCAGCTAAGTGTTTTCTGAAGCAGGCCCTTGTACGCTAAGTTAAGGCAACATCATTCAAGTTCTTAATTAGAGTAGAGCAGCACAAAACACACGTTCACACCACGGGTACTATCGTGGCAGGAGCAACGAGTGTCGCCGGTCCCAGGTGTGCCACCACCCTGCCACTCCCCCGGTCCTCATTCTGCAGACGTTCACACGAGCATCGGAAGCGGCTGTACAAGAGCACAGAACAGAACTACTTTCGTCTGCGTGAAAGCTGTTCGTGCGTGCACGGCCCTTGAACAAGGGACTCCGTTACGACTTGGCAGCCGCTCTGGATAATGTTCAAGCGGTGGCCAGCAGAGGGTAACCAATACATTTGTCTCAAAACCATTACAGTGAATTATTTTCCTGGAAATAAAAGATCGGCACAAGTCATTAAATTCACTTTTAAAAATACTTTATTTTTTTTTAAAACCATTAAGGCAAAACCGTATTTCAAATGAACTGTGTTTACATTCAATCTTAAAGGGTGACTCTTTTTTTCTTTTTAAAGCACGTAGGTTCCTACCAGTCTTAAAACAAACACTATGAATTTCACCTCTTACTTTTAAAGGAGACGGGGGGAAAAAAAAAATCAATGTAAAAAAAGAAGAAAAATGTTTAGGTCAAGTTTTTTCAACCTAGATCAGTAGGCTGGTAACATTTGAGAATGCATCATCATATTTAGCTATATGTAATTTTTACATTCACAAGTGCAAGAGACTTTGTCTTTCCCATAAATCCCCATGAGACCAGGGCCTCCATTCTTTCCTGAAAATGTCATTTGCATTGTTCTGATGGAAAGAAACTTGGGAACTTGGCTTGAATTAGTGGTATTTTACTGGGAAACAAGCATTCCATGAGAATTAGGTTTGACTACTCCCTGCAAGAAATGTCTGCTCTTTGTGAGTTCTGTATTTACTGTAATAAAAACATAGGTGACTGGGAACAATGATCTGTGTTTTTTGGGTTTTTTTTTCTCTTTCATATTGATATCTTGATTTAATTAAAGACTTGTTAGCTCTAGTGATTAGAGTTTGGCAATGTTAGCAGAAGTGTGCTTTTTTGTGTCATATCTGATAACAGAAGACAATTTAGGACATGATAAAGGGTTTTAACATAATGATGTAATTAAACTGTTGTGTTACATTCCAAAAGAAAATTCAGAGCAATTGTTTGTAAAAGCTGCGAAATAGCAGGAGCAATATGAAATGCAGCTCATCCGAGAGGCTGATAAAACAGACTTGGTCAAACAGTTAAGATGGGTGTTCTCGTTATAACCTGTAGTATTAAAATGTCAATTACATTTGTTATTACTAAAGGAATAACTAACTCTTAAGCGTCCTTCCACTGCTGAAACCAGAGGAAAGCATCTGTGGCTACCGAGACGGAGCCGTGGGTTCACATACCCACCTATCCCACAGGATACACTTCCCGGGGCAGCGGGATGAATGATTTGATCAGCAGCAGCTCCCTCCCGCTATCCGCACAACCTGCGGCTGGCAGAAGAGCCGCGGCAGCCCGCTGGCGGCCCGCCCGGGGCCCGTCGGCCGAGCGGCGCTGGTGGCGAGCGCCTGTCGACACCTGCCTCAACACGCACGCGGCACCGCGAACGACTCTGCCGGGAGCAGGAGGGCAAAGGCACCGTGTCTCCATGAAGGGAACCCTACGCTACCGTGTGGCAAAATACACCTGGAGCATCTGAACGTGCCAGAGGTAATGCAGCGTGGATTTGAACAGCATTCTACCTGGTTATTTGCATATGAATCATCCAGCAGCTGATTTTCTAACCTTCTTACAGTTCCTGTTGCACATCACAAACAGCTTATGAATGTTTATACTGCACTCCTACGCAGTAGGAGTAGAATGCAGTACCTGCATGTTGCCAATATTTCAGTTAGTTAATATTTTCCCATACCACCCTTTTTTTTTTTCTTTCAAGTGTAAAGAATGCCATGAAACTTCTTGCATTGATCATAAGGCTGCGTCTTTTCCACAACAGGGATTACTGTACCTGCATATCCAACCTGAGAAAATATACCAAAATACTTAAAGACAACTTTAAGTAAGTACCTTATGGCTGATCTTGCGGTCCCTATTTAAGGCCCAGCCTGTAACCAGATTAATCGCTCCTGTGCATGCAGCCTATCCCCTGGGCAGAGGCAACTCATCTGAGATTGAGGTTCTTGCAATAGGAATTCTGTTTTGAAACATCCTTGCAATGGAATCCGACAAGATCAACTAACAACAATAAAGGAGTTCAAGAGGAAAAAAAAAAAAAACCCAAAAAAAACCAGCTTCAGAAGCTGAAAAAGATTTAAAAATCCTGTAAGCACATTAGAGAAGAAAAAAAGAGGCAATACCCTTGCCCTAGGATAGGTTTAGTTAACAATGAATTTGTATCACGTATTTACAGTGCAATGTGACATATCTCTTAGTACCTTTTACAGTTTTTTTTCATTGCTGCCTAGGAGATTGAGAAAAGCTGTAGGTTACCACAAGAAAGTCCAATAGATATTTTACAAATACGACACAAACATCTTAGCAGACAATATACCTGTGTGGTGACACTGACCAAGTGAAAATTCCGAGTTGCAGCGATTTGGGGAAATAAAATTTTTATCGAATACAAATGAAATGCAGTAAGTATAAATCATTGCTGGAACATTTGTAATACGTTGTGCTTGTACTAGATGCTATGTTTTGACTACCACAAAATAAAAGGTATACCTTTAAAAGGTAACTTTGTTCCTACAGCAGGATTGCTGTAGGCACAGATTGTCACACCTGAATCACAAGACACAGAACCCCTATGAACAGATTCTGAATTAATCTCTACTTAGAATCATAAAGGGAACACTTCTATAGAAAAGTGAGTAATGGCATTTCAGCATTTTGTTTTGCACTGCCAAATGACATATTTTAAAATACATCTATAAAAACTGCAGATCAACTTCAGTGCAGGTAGCAGGAAACAATCCCAAATATACATTGTTATTTCTCAGAAACCACAAATCAGTTCCTCAAAGATCAGTAATGGAGTACTAACAGAATCTAGCTCTTTTTCACTCTCTTTTCAGACTTTTAAGGAAAATGAACTACTGCCACTGTAAAGCAAAGATGAATTTAGTTCTATAAACTATCTTTTATATTGGTGAACTTGAGTTAAAACATTAAAAATACTAACTTGGTCTTGGGATCACAGCTGTTCCTCACCTAGACTTTTATTAAAATTAAATAAAAGGAAGTCTATGTTCTATGTGAAAATATATTTTAAAATTTGGTTACATTTGTCAATACGAAACACTGATAAATTGCAGAATTTGTGATACTTCTTTCACAAATGATACAGTAATAAAGACCAGACAGGAATAAATAGCAGTTTGTCTTTGACTTCAGGCCCATCATCCTTACCCATAAAAGTAAATCTTTCCTCACTGTACAAAAGGGTTCAGAAGATAAAAGTATGAAACAAATATTTAAATTAAATAATTTACATATTTTTTCTTAAAGCACCTCTGTAATAATTTAGTGAAAGTTTCTATCTTGCAATCATATTCTTGTAGTTTACAAATTGAAACATGAAGAAATGGTATTACATTAAATTAAAAAAATCCCACAATACATAACAATACCAATAATCTTAGATCAAACCCATATATAATTTAAATCTCTAGTAAAAGAAGGATAATAAAGCTGATTAACCTAGATTAAAAAAAATTATATTCAACTGATTATCAAGAAAGCACTTGAGATATAAGCAAGCACCAGACACCACACTACACCTTAGATTTCAACACTTACTAAAGGATATGGGTTTTCAGGAAAGGACCATTATTTGTAAGACCTTATGCTTAAGCAGTATCAAAACAGCTGCATTTGTTGAATATAGTTGTAGATTTTCAACTAAGCAACAGGGATACTTTTAAGGAGAGACAGAGCTGAAATTGTTCCTCTTCAGACACACTACCAGCAGCTACAGTGTCATCTTCTCCAACTGCTTTGTCTGAGACGGTGCGTAAGTCATCCAGACTTTCCATTAGAAATAAGGATGAAAAATTCAAAGTTAATAGTATGTGCCCCAGCTCTTGTGATGAATAAATCTCCCAAGTTTTAGCAGTTTGAATAAACAAACAAATGTTTAGATGCTTATTATAAGCTCTTTGATTTGCAAACTTGTGCTAGCTCTCTCATGAGAACGGACTTAATGCAACAGCTGGTATTTCCTAAATCTGTGTGGGCCAGAAATAATGCAAAAATACACTCTTTGGCAACACTTCAGCTTTCTAGCATCTGGCTAGAACCAAAGCACAAGGCACATGGAAATGGCAATTAAATAAAAAAAGAATTTTCTTTTAAATGCGAAGAAAGATTCAATTTCTGTAAGTGAAAAACATCGTCTGTCAATTTGTGTTTAAAATAAAAGTGGGATTCTGAAATTTAAAAAGGTACAATGTAGCTGATTTTTTTTTTAATGGCATTTGTGTGCTGTTACACTGTAGAGTACACTTTTAAAGAAAATATTTATGAAGGAGATAAAAATGAACATCAGATTTCCCTAACACTTGACATAAAACCTTCCTCTTCTTTTTTTCTTCACCTTTGTCAAAGTATCTAGAGCATCCCAATAAATAAAGAAAAAAAACCCCAATGACCCTAAAAAATGGGGAAGCAGTAGGTTTGCTGAAAACTTCAGATGTACCATTGTTCCCTAGGATTTTTCTCTACCCAGCTGTTGTCTCTTGTCGTAAGCTGTTTGTAGGTACCTGGTTGCTAACCAGAGTTCTTCGGTGCTATGATAGTAAAATAAGTTACATGTTGGTAAGAATCGGTTCAAAACTATACCTAAGAAGCCAGTATATCTTTAATAAATTTTTAATCCTAAAATCTGATCACTTTATCTCCCTCCATAGAATGGGTAGTTTAAAATATTAGATGATCTGGACAAGGTAGAGATGCTGAAGGCTCCTCAGTAATGTATCTCAAGCTTGTTCAGATTCCAAACTTCAAAAGAATGAACACAAACTGAGTCATTTTGAAATCTAATTGGCAAAAGCCTGCTGCAGTCACTTGGTGAAGTAGTGAAGGTACTTCGTTAAAAGTGTAATGTAGAAATGAAGAAATTCTTTTCCCCATTAACACTTGGGAAGTGAATTGTCTGCCCTGCGTTGTTCTTTGAAGAGCCTGTGGGTAGCACAGTGCAGCAGTGTGGGCAGTGGAATCTATCCAGAATTTTAGGCTGTGTTAACATCTTGTTCATATTTCTGTAATTCAGAGATGTATCTTTCCTTTTTTTTCTTTTTCCCATTAAAGGTCTGCAATTTAACTTAAAATGTAAATCAAACGTCAGTGTCCAAGGAACTAGTCAAAAGATGCTTGCTGGTTTTCAAATAACAAACAAAATGGATCCGGAACAGAAAAAATGCAAATTACACACTTTCCTAATGCCGATAACAGGACCCCGTTACAAGCAGCTGCTAATATAGCTGAATGTTATGCCTTTCACTGAATGACACTGCTTTCAACTCTTTATAGTTTTGCTGAGAATTTAAGTATTTATTATTAAATTTACCATGTTTTTTAGAAGTTTCAGTAAAGTGTTTTTAGCCACTTTTGAGAACAAAAGCAGGAAAAATAGTTTTTGTCCACACTGTGTCTGATTTTCCTGAGAAACTTCAGTACACCCAAATTACGGAACACAATTTTGAAATTTGCCTTTTGCATAAATCTGAGCTTTGGGGAAAAAAATTTCAGCTTATACTTTTTAAAAGATAAACTTAAAATAGTTGTCTATTAGAGTTTCAGTATGCCATCACAGAATGGCTGATATTCTGATGATTTTTTAAAGTAAGGAATAGTGTGTATCAATTGTTTCAATGCTCAATGTCTTATGGCTAAACCCCACAGTACCTTAGTGAAACATGGCTGACTTGAAGAATAAAGCAGCATCATTGCTAAAATCCTCTTGTTATTTCTGAGGGCATATTATGTACTGCTGTAAGACACAAAAGACAACCTATTTCTCATCTGCTGTTTCCTGGTAAGACCAACAGTCTTCTCTTAACGAAGCGTTAGAAGTAGCCGTAACGCAAGGCTTATTCTTCCTGTTGCCAACTGCCCACGGGGAATAGTTTTGTGAGAGAGTTTTGTACACATGCATTTATTGTTTCTATCCTACCCTAGGCGGTCACCAAATTTGAGGTCTACGCTTCAATATTTTACGCTAAATATTTTCGACACAAAAACCTCTGGTAATGACCATCGCCTGGATAAATACCAAATTGCTTTTAAACCTGTATTTTATCCAGTGTCTAGCCATGCCTGTAAAGAAACAAACGTTGTGACTAAAATAAGAATCATAGTGTGATGTTCTCACTTCATCGATCTCACTTAATTCTTGCAGTGAAGGTTTAAGATTCTGAAGTCTTCAAACATGCTACAATAAAACAAGTACAAAGTGTCCTCATGTGCCACTGAAAGCTAAACTACTGTGAAAAATGCTAAGACTGGCTCCCGAGATCTTTATGTTGTGAAACAAATAGTAAAATAAGGAAATAATAATGTGAAGTTACCATATTAAAAAAAAAAAAAAGAAAAGAAAAAATAGCACAGTGTCTTGCATGCAACTAGCACTTTTGTGTAGTACTCTCTGACAAAGGACCCTGTAAAATGGCAAAGTCAAGCAGTTTCCTTATGGCTTATTTTACATCAGGAGTAAAAATTCTAGTAAAAAAATATTGTAAAATCAGAGTTTGCTCTCAGGAACACGATAAACTTACTCTAAACTGTACTTGCTCTCATAATATTACACAACTGACACCTACAAACACTGTTCTTGGTAATACCGTCACCTTATCCACTGTGGCTGTATGGACAAGGACAAAATTTGGTGAAATAATCTAGTTAATGCTTCTATCAACAAGGCCTAAGAAGGAATAGGAAAAAAAAAAAACATGAACGTGGATAATTGGAAAAAAAATGAAACAGTATACTCAGAAAAGTAAACAGGTCCAAACAACTCTAAACTGCCAAGATACTTGTCAAGGAAGAAGGTGCCTTTCCTATACAATCATTTCTTCAGAGTGAGATATCACTGCACTAGAATGCTATGCGGTTGAAATTCTTTTTTCTGGGCTAGGATCAGATTTTTCAGTCTCTCCAAAACTCTTGGTAATTCAAAATAGTATTTTTAAGTCAAAACCACATCTTGAGCTATTACAAGTTCTCCAAAGTACACATGGTTTGATATATTTTTCCTCAGGAATATTTTCATATTTCCTTAAAAGACTTTTGAAAAAAGGGTTTCATTGCTTTATCACATTTACTCTTCAAGAAACACCTGAATGGAGCACCTCTGCTGTATTTTCGATAACTTTTCAGATTTTATTTCATTTTATAAAAGAACAATCTTTTAAATATGCTAACCCTAAGGTATACTAATGTAATACTATGTGAAGTTGTACTGCATTTCATGGAATTAAAGCAGCAGTGGATCAAAGGTCTTTCAAATTTTTTAGAAGTTTATGTACAGTGATATCCAACTATTTGATACACCTAGACTGTCTGCCATAAGAAAATGTGTTAGTTGGTTCTTGGTAATTACCATTAGCCAAAAACAGAAAATCATTGTGATTGTTCATATACCTGGAGAGAATTTGCTGAATTTGTTATATTAATTCTAACATAACTAAGCCAAAAGGAAATACAATTTTGTTCATTTCTGATACTTAACATTCTGATTTATTATACAGATATGCATTCCTTACCAATCTTCAGATTTCCAAATAAAAGAACCATTGTAAGACACTTCATGAGCACAATGATCAGTATTTTTCTGCAGAACTCTTTCAAAAGAAGACAAAAGTTCCCAAACCAAAAAAACTGAAGAAGTGCAACACTTCAGTTACACAGCTTTTAGGTTTTTCATGCTCTGGACTGAGTGAACAGCAGGTAAATGCGCAAGTAGTTTTGCTCCCATCTGTATTGCTCTTGTCTTTAAATATTGTGGAAAAAAATACTAAAAATCCTTAATACATATCCCTGTAGATTTCCTGTAGTAAAGGGTGTAAATGTGCATCAGATTCAGTCTTCTTAATTATCTGAACAAGTTGAGCATGCTCTGTGACAAGTTGTCGGAGGTCAGCCATTTTTTGGAGGAGTTTCGGGAAGAGGAAGATATCATCAGGATGGTTGGTTTGCAAGTGAAGTTTCAGTACATGCACAATGCTCTCCTGCATTTTTTCAATGTGTCCTACATTTACAAGACCAGGACGATCTGTTCTCAAAACAAACAAAAGAATACATGTCATAATTTTAGAATTATTCTTTAAAGTAGGCTACTTTATAGATTCTGTATTGTAGGCTATGGTGTATATATACATTATACACCGAGGGCAATGAAGCTTTAAAAAAAAAAAAAAAATTAGTTTGTAAAAAGTTTATTTCAATGCCCACTGTTATTTGAGGAGAGATTTATACTACTAAATACAACCTGTGCCATACAAGAAAACACCCACACCACCCTCTCACCCCAAAAAACAGCAGAAGTATCCAGCTTCTAGGAATCCAGTTCTATATTCTGTATGTCTTGATAACAGAATTCAAACAGGAAGGAGAGAAAAAGGATGTGGCTATTTCTAGAGAGTTCTTGAAGTTTGGTAGCCATACAGCAAGACGTAAATAACAGGCTTTCTTGGTTCCCCTATGCATATTGCTGTAACACAAGTTATTGACAGTACACAGAGAAGCACCTAATAGAGATGTTTCACACTTTCTGGTATACGATCTCATTTTTAGCTATGTACAGTCCTGTAATAGCTTCACTTCCCAGATCAAACTTCTCTGTAAGAAGTCTGAGGCAACTGGCTAAATATGTTTCTTGAAAACTTAAGCTAGTTCCAAGGAGAAGGACAGAGGGGAAAAAAACACAGCATTTTGGCTGCAAAGAACTCTCTTTATTTTTGAAAACATCAAATTACCAATGCATTGTGCAAAAGTAATTCAAGATTTGATGGGAACTTGCTTTTGAAAGTCTGCAGATTGTATCTCTCTTCTGGTAATTGCTGAGGATGAAACTGGTGTAATGAAACATCCTATGAGCTTGGCAGAATGCAAAACAGGCAGGCAGGCACAGTTGTTGGAACTGTCTTGATCTTTTCGTTCCCTTTTTCAAAATGCTTACATACAGTTTTGAATTTAACCTTAAATATGAGCGTCCTTACTTTCTGGAGAAAAGAAAGGATTACGTTTGTGCTCCTTCACTCACAAAGAGGTCAAACAATGTGCATTTTAAAAACAACAACCCAACCCCCATATCCTTAGGTACTATGAAATAATTTTTTAAAATACTATCAGCTAATTTTTTGTAATTAGCTAAGCTGTTTTTTTTAAATAGTTTATGATATCAAAATCAGAACAGAGGAAGTGCATCAAGCATTTGTGCAGAACACATTACGTGATGCAACCAGCAAGTGTCAAAGATGAGCAAAACTATAATCTGCCCCTGCTTCCAGTTTCATTACATAGTATTTTTCTGCCTATTTGGCAGATACAAATACCGTTTCCAACACAGCCTTAAACGTAAATAAAAAAACCTTCTCCAAACCCCAAACAAAAACACACCAACATGCTTCACACCCCACTTTTAGAAACAGTGAGGCTAACAGTATTTCTAAGCACATCTACAATTCTGCAAAGCAAAATGCAGGATCAAGACTGTTAACAGTTACACAGTATCTTCCATGAAACACACTAAAAGGGAAAATTACATTGTTAGCTGTACAACTGAATCTTCAAGAAATATATAAGCTTTTCCATTAAAATTATTAATTCAGGTGAAGATGATTTTAAAATTTACTACATTAAAGAACAAATATTTAGTGCTTACCTCCACAGCAAATGATGGCAGCAACAAAAAGGGATATATCACTATCATCCAATTCCAATGCATTGAATTTCATTGCAAAATCAAATTTTGGCTCCATTATATCACAGAATGGCTTTCTCAGGCTTTTCAGGAATTCTCGGGTTATAAAACCGTTTCCATAGGCTACCAGCATCCCGTCCTTGTTCATCACAGATGCTAACATGGCAAATATGGCTTCATAAACTCCATATTTTAACAGTGTCACTTGATCATTCAAGTCAAGATTGGAGAAGCCAGGGATAGATTTGGCAAATTCAGTAAGTTCTGTGACGGTTTCTACAGATGTACACTGGCAGCAGTGGAAGATTCTAACTTCTGCTTCCTTGTTCTGAATTCCATTGGCTACCAGTTTTGCCACCAGGGTCTTTTCTGCCATACACAAGGTATCCATATCATGTATAACAAATGGCTATAGAGAAAAAAATACCAATTAAGTTACAAAATCATGGTTATTAATCATTGGTTTCCTAAAGAATAAGAATTTTGATACACTTCAACTTTCATGCTAATCAATCTTCAATGATCAATAAACCATGAGTTCTTTCATATTTCTGCATAAAGAGAAACTATGTATTACAGAACTATAAACTGCAATATCTAAGAATTCTCTTAGTTTGTCTGCTCTGCAAACAACAATGCAAATAGTAAAATGTAAATATGCATGACATCTTTAATCTAGTTTTATGTACTAGTTACAGTGAAGAACCAGAAGTACTGTGCTTAGTATGCATACATCCATCTCAGAGCAAGTCCCAGAAGGTTCACAAAAGACTTGTATTACCTTCTCCAGAAGTCCAGGTTATTCTGCCTACACTCCTATCGATTCCTAAACTAACTACACTTGATGCTCATCATGATGCTTTCCTGAAGTATCCTAGGGGGAATACAGACAGTCATTTAAATATAGGACAGCATATTTGCACAAGTATGTGAACCCTGTTCTACTCTTTGTGTTTTATTATCAGGTTTTCATAGACTAGGTCCCAGCTGATCTTCCACAGAAATTCAGCTCATCTTTCTAGCTATAGTTAGTGCTAAGTCATCTCTAAACCCAGAATCCCACTAGAGTATGAGACAACACAAAATTTCAGTCTTGATCATGGTCTTTTGCATTACCCCCTTAATTTAAAAAGGTATGTGCATTACAAACTGGTGAACTGGTCTCTTAAAACATCATACTAAAAAAAGCATTCAGACCTTAAGAACAATCAGAAGTCAAAAATATTTCGATACATATCTGAAGAGCAGTGATCAAAACAGAGGACAATCCACTAAAGAAAAACAACGAAAAACAGTGCTTCCCAGCCTACCGTAGATTTATAGAACATAAATCTAGTTCCATAAATGCTAAGCAAAGCACCTTCCCTGTGCTGTTTTGCTCATCTCAGATTAAATACCATGAAGAACACTCAGTGTTCTGTTAGAAACTCATAAATTCACTTATTTCACTTAGAAAACTGTCAAACATGCTAGATTCCCACAGTTGTCCCACACTTTTTAAATGCATATGGCAACCACACATTCCATCTCACTTCAGTACTAGAGAGTTATACAGAACAGAACTTTCTATGTGCATGTGAATATGAGCAAAAACTGGCAAAGCAATAAAATGACCATATTTCTAAACCCTTTAAAAGATGTAGTCTATCTTGCAAATCTCTTTGGAATTTATTTCATAATTTCACTATGCAGGAAATATTTACTGCCAAGGACGTTGGAGCCAAATTTAAAAATAATACTTTGTCATCATAAAAAACACTAGTTCATTCTGAAATAGAGTGGTGCCAAGAATTAGGATTCACTGAAATGAGCTGTTAATGCACTGTTCAGAAATAGGTGGATTACTAGTTACCAACAAACCTCTCGATTTTTTAATTTTCTGTTGAACAGTCAAAAGAAAACAAAAATGTCTGCTTTCCCCAGAGATGATGAAACAGCTTTAAAAAAGCCTATCCTCTTCCCTGCATATTGAAGAATGAAGCAGCAGCATGTTTATAATATACTAGGTCTGATTTCTCATTAATTTTTACTTGTAAATTCACCAAGACTTGTGCAAGCCACTATTAGCTAGTCAATCAGATGATTATAATCTGAACGCTTTGACTGCATACAAAAATTAGGATGCAGTGATCTAGAATCCCTGCATGTATGATATATATTGTAACTTATGATTCTGACATGTAGTAACAAGCCTGAAAAGGACTTTATGCAGATACCTACTTGATAAGGTGTTAAAGCATGCTATTTACTGTAGGCTTATGTCAGCTTGCACCCCAAAAAAAGTTTAAGCCTGTGCTTAATTTTAAGCATCTCTTTAATCCAGTGAAAAAGACAGGGATTATTCATCTGTCTCTCTTTTAATGTAGAAGCCTGTATGCTTGGCTAGACTAGACTATAATATGCCAAATTCCATAGTTTAGAAGGCAGCTTGCTTACAATTTTTATAACACTCATCCCCACAGTTACATGGTTTTTGTTACAGCATATGTAAAACCTCTTCCCTGCAAATTTTTACTGAAATTAAGTATCTTATTTTACCAATGATTTTATCTTCTACCTATAATTAACATAAATCACAACAGAATTTAAAAAAATATGCCTAAACTGAAACAAATTAGTCCTTACAATGGTTATACCATCTCACATGCTACAAAACAAAAAAACAGTTGACAGCATTAGACAGACCTTCCTAAATTATCCTGGAAGAAAAATAACCTCTACAGCATACGTGTCTTCACAACCTTGCTTGCTTCTCCCTTTCAAAGTAACCATACAGTAAAGACCAGGAAGGCTGGATGAGGAAATGGCCAGAACTGTAAACAAAGAATTACAAACTTTTCTTTCCCCTCCTGCCATTAATATCGCTGTGGTTAAAATAAAAGTCATACAGAGCTGCTATACTCCCTAGAAGATAACAGTATTTATCCTGGCATTTGTGGCAGAAAAACACTGTAATTTTATTTTCACTTTCATAATAGGAATTTAATTTTGAACCATTTCCCCCCACACATATTAAGAGGTATTCACATCCAGATGTCACAATTTTTTTTTTTTTAAGAACTAATTTAAGGTTATGAGCTTCCACTTACAAGTTAATCACCTGATTTTCCTAAAGCTTTCTATTATTCTGTTAGTGGCTAAAAGCAACCATATTTACTACAGGTGTTCTTTTTGCATATTTCCCATCTGTATTAGCACAATACTTATTTTCTAAAAGATTTTCTCAAGACTTTAACAAATTATTATCATCACCTTATGTACTTGCCAGCTTTACTTTAAAGTTACAGCAAAAGTACTTACAGGATTGTTATTAGTTTTCCCTGCAAGGATGATTCTGGCTTTAACCTTGTTCATATTGAAGTTTTTCAGGTAAGCATCATGAATTCTTTTGGCAAGTGATTTAAGATCTGCCATTTCTGAATCTTCTACATAATTTTCACCTGTTAGAATTTCTGCTTTCAACTTGGCCTTCTCCGACCTTGGCATTCGTCCAAAACGTATTGCTGATGGGAAAACATAATTGTAAAACAAACATAAGTTACACAAAAACATATGCCTTTTACCATTGCTGATTAGAGCAGTAAGATTTTTGGTCTAGAAAAACCTGAGGTAGAGGTAGTATCTTTAGTATGATAAATTCATGAGTGAAAAAATCTCACCCTTTCCAACATGGTCAGTGACTAATTATCAAGTCAATATGCTAAACGAAGGCAATCAAATGTTTCAAAACACAAACTGGTATCTGCAATGAGCTAGAACGCATGACTTTTTCCTTCTACATTACCTAAGTAGTTGTATTTTGTTCTCTCCTTATTGTGTTCTACAACTCCCAACGTAAAATTCAAAGTCCACCTTGGGAATTCTAAAAAACTGAGTAAACTCGTCAGGAGCTTGGAAAAGAACACACACACTGGCTGGAGAGCTGCCTGGGGAGTAACTCCACAGGGAACACTGCAATGGCGCTGGGCCCAAATCTCATTGCTGGTTCTGAACCTGCTGGAGAATTCGGTTCTTTATGCACTGGATGTTCAGTTCAATGTATCTGTACTGTCTAGTGAGAACACAACAGACCAGAGACCCTGATTTATGCTCTAAGGCTATAGTCAACAAAACCTCCTCCCAGACTCAGCATTTTACACTTCTCTTTTCAATAAATTAGCCCTTCACGACTGGAGAGGATGAGAATAGACTTTGAGTATCCAATCTATTCATTAGGATATTCTTTTGAGAGGCAGGAGATGCAAGTTTGAAACACCACTGGGTATGGAGGTCTCCCAGCTCTTGGGCAAGCAGTCTTGCCATTTAGCAATAAAACAGGCACGTCCACATCCTTCTTCAGTTTCAGTTTAAAACCAAAAGAGCTCAATTTTAAAAGGGGCTTTATCCTCTGATGGTATGGTAGGTTTTGAGATGGCTAATATAGCTGGTTCCTCTTACAGCATTTCAGCATCTAACAAGTGAGAGGACAGAACCTCACTGCTTAGACTGAGCAATTCAGAGCATGTGCAGAATTAGCCTTTTGACGTGCCCAAGGCATTTTCTGATGACATAAGGAGGTGTCTCATGACATAAGGAGATGAGGTGTGACCTGAAATACTGTTTTGAACTTCAATGGAAGGCCAACACGGAAGGCCTGTTCAGAAGCTGGCCGTGGGTCTATTGGAAAAAGTGGAAGAATATCTGCTCTAAACTGAAACTTACAGTCTTAAGATTGTGGCTGTAAATCTAGTTCTAGCTCTGTTCCTGAGAAGTACCACCTGCAAGGTAGCAGTCATCTCCTTTCCCACTGCCCGCCATGTGTTTGCTGCAGTAAAACTACTGCTCCCTTCAGCTGGAGCGCAGGTGCCCACAGCATTTTCGTAGGATGAAACAGCTTCAACTGAATGTTAATTCCTGCCAACCAGCACGGCTCCCTGTTCAACTCCTGCCCCTGAGATGTCACTTTGTTGGCTGGCACACTCTTTGCAAGTCTGCTGCTTCAGGAAGGTTATCTATCACCTGTCTTGCAGAGACTATCACCCTCTCCCAACGGACCTTAACCTCAGTCAAGGCTCACCACAAGGGAGCTAGACTTCCCCAGAACCAGAAAGCCAAGTCTCCCAATGTTTCTTGCTATGAGTCTAGACTACAACGCCATAGGCAGCTTCCCCAACCATGTTCCCACCCCAGCTACCTTGACTGCATAGTTTCCTTAGGAAGTTTGTCTCCTAACCCACAGCTTTCCACCTAGGCCAGCACTTTCACCTACTTTTCACCTACTCCCAAATTACACCTGCTCCCAGGTCTAGCCTTGACAATATCAGACCTATGTAGGGAACCCAAACTACTGTCATCTGGCCAACCAAATGTGCTTTCTCATGGCGTGGCCTCTCCCTCTTTACCAAGTTGCTTAGCAAGCTACATACTGTGCAGAAAACTGCCTTGTGGGCTGCAGTTGGCCTGTAAGCCACAGGCTTACCAGGCTTATCTTAAATCATTAACAAACAACAACATAATTTTTAAACTAGATATCTAAATGCTCTGAATTTTTACCATTCCATTTAACAAGCAATCTACCAAATTCCTGTTCCAGTCAGCACAGATCTTTGCCCTCCCCCCACACTGCCTGAATCATCTGCCCAAGAGCTGTTGCACTGTAGCCTGAAAAATAATGAAGCCTGGTTGCCTACAGATTTCTACCCTACATCATTCCCCCCAACAATGAGCTAGCTGTTCTCTTCCTACTCCTCTACAATGCCCTTGATCAGAATTCTTCCAGTGTTAGAATTTGTTTCAATGGGACTAATAGTGCCAAAGTTCCGGGTGAAGAAAGCAACTAAATGAACATTCATATGGACAAACAGACATCCAGCACAATTGCATAAAGCTCATAAAAGTACCTTTGGCAGCTGTGTATCAATTACATAAACCACGCATTAGGGAAACTGGTGTCCCCCCGCCACGATCTATACTGCAGAAATCTGAGGTTCGACTCGTATGTGTAAGTAAAAAAGCTATCCAGGTGCCTGCTTCCAGAAGCAGACCCTGGGCAGGAACAAGCAAATTATTAAGGGCACTCTTACCTACCATTATGTGACATTCCAACTGAAAGGCACTTTTGAAAACGACAGTATTGGCACTTATTACGATTTTTTTTCTGAATTTTGCAGTTGCGATCACATTTATCATAGATGAGTTTTAACCGAATTGTTCTTCTAAAAAAGCCCTATAAAAAGTTTGAGAAAACAATACGTAATGTTAAAGAACGTTGAGTACTAAACTTCAATCATACAGGTAATTTTTTTTCCTCTTACTGTTTATTGATGTCACTAACAAAACAATATGCAAAGTATAACCTGTCCAAAGGTAAGAATATCCTGTGCTACCCAGTGAAGTGGTGTGTATGAAGGCATGTATAGAATGGGAAACACAAAAGCTCACCGCTCCCTTAGGAGAGGACCAAGGACCCAGAGTACCCGAGTAGATTTGCTCTTAAGGATTAAGCAAAACAGTCACATACTGCTTTTGTATGCATCCTCTCAGAGCGTGCTCTGTCAGAAACAACCTTCAGCTTTCATATGTGTCACACAAACACACAGATTTAACACATCTTTTCTTCATCCAGCAAAAGTCAGGGGTATGACAACATAGCACAGTGTATAGAAAAAGCCCAAGACACAAAAATGAGCATTACAGAAAAGCCTGTAACTCAACAGAACTTACTGTGATGTCTTGATACTGCAGTGTAATGCTAGTCTCATAGTATGAAGTCATAGGGTTAGCACAATTTTTTAGAGACATTGCAACATTTTGCTTCACATGTCATAATAACATGTCATTTAGACTGTGTGACACATCTGACTATGAATTGGCTCCCCAGCTCTAATAGAGATTCTAGCATTATTCCATAAGATTTGTATTTGAATTATCATCTTTGGACATTGAGGCATGAGAGAAAAATGTACACATGTACAATTATTTCTCTAACCTGACAGTATCATTTAGAAAAAATGGAAAACTAAAGCATTAGAACAAAAAAGAAAAGACTCTTACAATTCTTGGGCCATATCATCCCAAAAATTATATGTTAATGATGACATAAATTTGCCCCAGAGGCATGCACTGGCCCCAAAACTACAGGAGGTACTCATGATACCTCAATGATTCAGGCAGAATGTGATGGAGATGAAAAATTCACGATTTGTTACTGTTGTAATGGAAATGTAGCAAACTCACATGCTTCCAACAGCCATACTCCCAACACAAATAAAACACTAGTGGAGCAAGTAGGCTTAACTTTTAGTCACAGTTTAGTGTTTTAAGTTGTTTTAGTGTTTAACTAACTATATCCAGAAAAGCAGCATTAAAATTATCATTGTGAATTGCCCCTGCTTGATGAAGGTCTGGTATTGAGTTATGGTATCCAGTTACGATATCTGAACAATTTATTTCAGAAAAAGGATTACAGATATGTTTATTATTTAAATAATTGTAATGGCTAGAATTATATTAGTTGAACATTTATGTAACAAATGTTTATCTTCATATAATCCTGTAAATAAAGCAACATGATTTAGGTTCTTAAGAAGAAAATTACAACTGTACCTTACAACCTTCACAAGCATGTACTCCGTAATGGTAGCCTGAGGCTTTATCCCCACAAATTCTACATTCAATGTTTAATGCTCCACTGGGTGATTCATCTATGCTACCTGGAGCTGTGGTAAAATTAATGGATGAAGGACTGGATGCTGGTGAAAGGGTGTCTAAAAGAAAAAGGAACACTCATAAATCCTATACTATCAAGACTGATACCATTTCTATACTAAATCCACACAAAAATGAGCTTATTAAAAAAATCCCATGAGTTAATAGTCATTAAGTGAACTAATAATTTGGCCATAAATGTTTGAAAAACAATTATTTATATTAACAGTGCAAACACACACAACATACAGAGTGTACCCTGCTAATTTTGATGAGACAATCAATGTCAACAAACAAAAAGCCTTACCAAAGAAAGCCTGATAAGAAGAACTAGAAGGGTGATAATGGTTCTTGAGGATTCAATAAATACGCACCGCACAAAATAAGAGGAAACCAAGCTTCTTTTTATTTTCCCATGTTCCACTTTTTACTTGGCTTTTTTCAAATGTTTCTCAATTTGATGTGAACATGAATTTTTTAAATGAATTAGTATTTCTTTTAAATCAAGGAAATTTTCTTAACCATAAAAATGCACATATACTGTCTTCACAAATAACATACCTTTGAAACTGAAAAGCAGTATTCAACATGTATCTACTGCTAAAGACAAATAGTACAAAATATAGAAAGAAAAAAACCCCACACCACAATAAAAGAGAGCCCCCCATGACTTAAAGCGTGTATCACAATATCCATTCAACCTGTCACTCACTCTTTCCAGAAAGGTTACTAACAGCTCATCTTGCCACTATACCTTCCATCTCTTGTGCTGTAGCGTTGCACATCAGATCTATTGCTATGGTATGACAAGAGACATAGTCCTAGCTTATGCTGAGTTACACTTAAGATACACTTATTACAGTCCCCTTGACGTTTGAAAAGCTACTCATGGTTTTAAATGACGATCTAAACTATGGCCTAAAAAGTACTTAGGACAGCTTTTCTAAAGACTTTTCTCAAAGTGAAAGTGTGCTCCTGCACATCAGCAGAAAGGCTGAACAGATATTAAAAGGAAGGTAACACAAATGTCTGCTTCTATCCAGCAATAGAAGCCTTGCTCAGGTATTTTACCTTCTGATTATAATGGGAAAAGCATTTCTGAATTGTTGTACAATGAAATAAATTCTCCAGACATTTTACTACTAGTTACAAAACTAACACATTCCAACCTTAATTATTTCAATTCATATTTTCACCTTATTTGAGGAAAATATTTGGTGAGGCCAGAATTTCTTTTATCTTTCATCTTACAACTTGCACCACAAGACTTCAGCAAATTAATGGGTGTGTTATTTTAACAGAAAGATTAAGAAATACTCACGAATGTAGGTCAGCAAGTATTATGTTGGAAAAAACCCTGGCACAGAACTCAGAGTCTGCATTGCCAGCACTGCCAAGCCCACAGGCATCAGAGTCATCAAGAACAGCCTAAAACCCAGTATTTTTTTTAAAGAGCAATTCTGATTTCTTTTTACTTGCCTTATGGAATTTGAGCCTTAAAGTTTACATTTTCCATCTCCCCTAACAGCAAAACTAGAATTTTTCCAATTAACACTGAATACCCAAATTAGAAGGTGACAGTAGAAGCTGACCTAAATTATTGTAGGACTTGTACATACATACACACAAATAATTAAAAAAAACTCATGTCTTGGACTACATTGTAAACCCAGCACATAGTAACTCTTCCTGTAGAAGGCATCTCCCTAATGTGAAGGTCTACAACCAAAAGGGACCCAAATCATATTTCTAAAACATTCCTTTGGGCAATAGTGCCCAGAGGCACTATTCTCCCTTCAAAACTCACACTATTCATTTTAACCACTTTAGCAGAGGCACACCTCAGTTGTATTAGTGGAGTTTTTGTAAGGTAAAATAGTTATCACAGCCTGGGGATCAATTTAAAGTAAGAAATCGCCAAAACAAACCATAATATAAAACAACCGGAAAGTTCACCCTAAACTTCTTAAAATGGCTCTACTGCTAAAAGATTTGTAAAACCACAGTTTCGAAAGCAATACCTTATTGACATTATTGCAGTGTCCCATAACACTTCAATTTTTTCCATTTTCATCTCTCAAAGCCTCTCACAAAAATCTTTTGACTAAAGACTATATAATGTATTAGCACTCTGAGACTTCTACATTATCCAGGATAGAAGTCATTAGCTGAACAGCGCTACTCTTGAGAAGGGGGAGAAAACAGCATGTTAAAAACATCAGTACACTAAAATCTACTGAAATTCTAGGGAAACTTTTAAGAGTTAGATTATAAATTTTTGGCAAACATTTCATAATACTTTTCAAATCTACGTGATTTGAAGAAACTTTAAAAAATGGGGAATTCCTTTAGTGCAATATTGTAACTTCTTATATGACCACAATACATAGTAACATCTTTGCTAGCAACAGTGGTTTTTAAAAGTTACTTTGAAAAATTAGTATTTGTTGATACTAATAATAATTTAAAACAGCAATTTTACATTACAGTAATTTTTCAGTGACATTTGTCTAATAAATCAACTGTAGCCTTAAATATTTTAAGACCATGCTATAACCAGCTTACATATTTCTGGTGTCACTTAGTCATAAACAACAATTATTGCATTTTAAAAGTTTTTAATTTCTATCACTATGTATTTATAAAAGAAAGTTTTATGGTAAGTCAAAACTCTCTTACCTGTTATAACTGATCCATCAGATCCTGGACCATTTCCCAGTGACTGGAACTCTGTTAAACTTAAAGCTCCAGAGCTATCATCACCTAGAGACTGAGAGAGGTCTTGAATGTTCTCCATATCTTGTAGGAACTCTCCAGATAAAGGGCTGCCTATATCATCCTCCTCTAAGGGAGTAAGGGGATAGAGCTGGTTTTCAGTGTCCACCATTTTTGATAAAGTAGAGCAGTCACTTAAACTTCTTTACACTGGTGGAAAAAAAATAAAATAAAAAATCAAATTGTTTTTTAAAATATTTGAATCAGTTACAGTACACTGAATACATGAATTCTAATACAATAGTGAAATATTATACAACATTCTGATGCTCCAGAAGATTTATGCAACATGAATCATCAACACAACACACAGAGGGAAAAAAATATCCTCCAAATACTTCAATATGAATTAAAGTTACAACAAGATCAATCTATAGATTGTTGTTTTCTCTCCTTTGCTGATAAAAGTTATATATTGTGTTTCTATAGCAGGTATTATGCACTTCCCACCAAAGTTTATAGAAAAATAATAAATATCAATATGCATACATATTATGTTTGAGCAGTCTTTGCTCACATTATCTAACAGCTTTAGATATAATGATTTGGTCTTCTGTTTTCATCTCTCTTAAATTTGTTTGATAGGTCTTACAACACTGGAGAGAACAAAGTGGAGTCTTATACTAAAATCTCTATAGAAGTGGGCCAAACTAATATTTTTGACCTACTTTGGTCAAAGACGACCTTCAGCAGAAGTGCTCAGCATATACAATCCAATATATCTATAATTCCCAGAGTTGGTTTTATTTCCTACACTGAAATGAGCTTTTAAAATTGCCTTCAAAACTGGCCACCATTGTCATCAACTTTGAGTAAGAGAACAGATTCCTAAGAATATGTGGCAAATTTTAATTCTTCTATTGACTCGTCAGGTAAGGCATTAGTAAATGTACTGCAGAATATTACTACTGCTACATAGGTATACTTCTGCTAAAAGAAACTCATCTTTTACACCAAGTAACTAATCCTTCCGTTATCCTCAGTATGTGTACAAGCACATACTGCTGCAGTCATTGCACGGGCAGTTAGAGAGCTCTGACTGTTACTGTGGTTACCGCTCAACGCTGGCCTTTGCAAAGAACACGTGTTCACTGCAACTCATTGTGAAGCTTGAAACTGCCAATAACTGGCTCTATGGGGATATACAAATGCTGATTTTACAATAAAAGTGCTATGTTATAATTAAAAAAAAAAAACTTCCTTGATGTTATTTAAAGTTTTGAATACCAACTAGTTTGATTCCTATGACACTAAACATTTTTATAAGACATTAATCCTTTTTGATAATCTGTGACAGATTCATCCTGTGAAAATCAGGCATTTACTCTGGAGAAAAAACTTTTTTTTGGCTCTGTAGTTGACCAAAAGGGTACAGTTAAAAGTAATACAAAGTCCTGACTACTGCTTTAAATACAAGTGACAAAAGACAGCCATCACTTATATTCAAGTTGTATAACAAAAACCTTAAAAATGTTTTGAAGCAAGCCTTTTATCCCCAGGCTGATGGCAAAAGTCTGCCTTCAATTATATTTACATAACTTTACGAGGTATTTCACAGACGTAACTGAGGACAAAATTACCTACTCTAAAGATGACTAAAGGTTATGATTTTAACAACCTGCAATGCGCACACACTTTTAAAATTATTTATTTTTCAGGTGCATTTATCACTGCTATTTCATGCAAAACCAATGGTGCATATATATCACTCCCATAGTGTTTTCCAGTATATTCATTACACGACTGTAAGGCAAAACAAACAATTAAAAAAAGAAGTATTGCATAAGGCTTTCTTTTCCACAATTTGCATCATTCCAGCAAATCAATGTTCTTTAAGGTATATGTATTAAACTTGGCAAGACTTTCCTTTGATTTTCAGCGTACACAAATGTTTTAATTGTGATACCAAATGGCTGTAGTGGTACATCCTGTGTACCCATTATTCATTTTTAGCCAAGTGAATAGACATAAAAACGTCAAACCCTCAGGTACAAGGGGAGATTGAAATTGTAGTGTAATCATAAACTCTGATGATTAGAACAAAATATATGTTTTATATATCCTTGGGCAATTTATTAGAGCTCTGTGCATCACTGTATCTGTCTTTGAAAGAAACTATGTTGAGGCTAAAAAAAAAAAGTTTACTTAAGCAGTGTCTAGTCATATTCTCTTTCCTGCAACTCATGAAAATAATATTTATAGTATTTAGCTTGTGGCATATTTTTTCCAACCCAAATAATATTGTAGAGCAAAGATACTTTTTTTCTTTTTTCCCCCAGTGTAATAGCTTACCATGCACCTGGAAGGATAGAACAAAGGAGTAGCAGACACACTGAGCAAAATCCAGAGCTTCTGCTCATTTTACTTAGTTCACACGCTAAAATTGAGGTCTTTATGAAATTATATGCTGAAGATTTCAGGATCTGTCCAGCATAACTGAGATGGCAGAGTTTTCATTGTATTTTGTATTCATTTCATTGTATTCAAGGTTCATTGTATTTTGACTATTAAAACTAAGCCAAATGCAATAGACGGTTCTGAAGGCTGAAGACTGAAAGGAATCACAAATTATAAGAATCATATCTCTAAAAATCTGATGTTATAAACCAAACAGGATAGAATTCCTCTCCCTTCTTGAGTAGGAAAAAAAATCCAGATGCTGTCACTATTACTAACTTGACATCTCGTGCTACAAGAACCCCTAGTAAAAATCTATTTGCCCAATTTCTTCGAAACAGGATTGTTTTAACTAGAAAAGGAGAATATGTACTATATCACATGGTGTAGCAAATAAGAGTATCTTGGAGACTAAGAATGGGAATTTATCCATGATTTCTAAACCAGTTACAGACAACAGGTATGTTACTGTTGATTTTACTTGGATGTGTCACATTGCTACTCTATCACTATGCACAGCTTGGCTGTATTTAAAAATAACAGTCAAACGAAGTTATCCAATTTGATATATTAAACACTCATTAGAACATTGTGCCAGATTGCCAGCACTGTAATAGAATATTTATAAGCATTATAAGAGTTTTCATGCACTTCTCATGGGAAGTTGAAAGGCTAGTGCAGTTTTTATTTTAAGAGCATCCAAGCAATGCTGATTGTGAAGCCTAGTTATTTTACAATGTAACATAACATTATATTGGAAAACTGAAACAAAATAACTTCTTTCACATAGAGGGTTGAAGTGTAATTGCTATTAGTTATAGTCCCTGCAGAATTTCCATAATCTAAAACTATTTAGTAAAATAAATTCCATTGTCATTTTCCTTTAAAGCTCAACAGTTGTCCAGTCTCCAAGAAAAACGTTCATTTCTCTTACAAATCCTACCAGCTTGTAACCTGACAAAATATTAAGAAATACCTACATTTGATACTCATAAGCCAGTTAGAAGACATAAAATAGAAATTAAAATGATTTTAACATACAAGAACACAGATACTGAAGAAAAAAAAAAAATCAGAAATTATATGAATGAGACTACTTAAAAAAAATAAAATAATTAACCTAATGCTTTAGGAATGTATGGTCACACACCAAAGGAAAATGGCACAGTTTATCTAACAAACATTTTATTGCTAAACCATCTGCATGTATTCAGAACAACACTTCCAATCTCATGAAGACTCAAGATGCAGAGTAATTTTGCACTGTGAAGACTCAAGATGCAGAGTGCCTTATAAAACGTTACTTTCATAAAGTATGAAAGACAAAGAATGAATCGCAATCATTTCTGGTTAACATAATCTACTATTCTCTACCAATACTTTCAATCTTAAATATTGTTGTACAATTTCTCAGTTGAGGCAGCATGAACTAGCTCAGTAACACCTGGAACTAACTGATGTTTGCTATTAGTTATCTGACAGAGTCCAAAACATTACATTATGCACCTGATATCCCTGACGTAACAGGAATATATTCAAACAGAAACAAGAAATCACTTTTTGTATTTTATTTGTGAAAATGAAGTTAAATTGCTATCCCTGTGATGTAGCTATGTTGTGATGAGAGAGAAGAGTAAAGAAACCTTGATGTACGTTGTTTTTGTAACGATAGCTGAGAATAACAACTGTTCTCCAGCAATCCAAAGGAGACTACCAAATTCGTCTCCCTAAGGAGACAAAACAAAAAAGGAAGAAAGGAATGGCAGAGCATATGATTGGCACTGCTCCTCCAGTGCGCTCTTCATGAGGTTCTCCCAGGCTAAAACAGTTGTTCATGGCACAGAAACATATTCCTCTGCAGATACGTAGCACAAGTACTCTGCCCCAGGATAGCTGGGGAGGTTCCAGGAGGCACTAGGCTCCCTGTACCCAACGTTACTTCAAGTTCCCTGCTGAATCACGTACATCTCTCCAAGTGTGACTTCTTTGTCCAGCACAAATATTTTTAAAAGATTAAGTGAACATTGAAGTCTACCTTGAAACAAAATAGGCATTATTTGACAAGAAAGCAAAGCAAAGGCTTTTATAGCAGAAATAGCTGAACTCTGCACATGGCAACAGCTCTTTCAGCAGCGTGCCTAGTATTGCCCAAATCGTACCATACTTTCCCGCATATATATAGTAAATCTAGTAAATATTTAAAATTCAGCAATCTTTTTACCTGAATTTATATAAGAACAACCTAACAGGTAGGGAAACATAAATGAAGGGCTTATTGTTTTAACTATTAAATTACATACCCTTTTGTACTTTCAAACACTACTAGTAAATTACAGCTGCTTAATCATTACAGTTCTTGCCAATGATTAACTAGCTACCTTAGCAAGTGTAGCCATTACATAACCATGTCTGAAGACTGTCAAAATATACTAATATTTTCATTACTGAAAAAGTTATAATTAATTTTTATATCTTTTCATACGCACGGAAAACCTTTAAGTAAAATGCCTAGTATTCATGCAATAAACCATTTGCCTTCTGTCTTCTCTGTATTTTGTGCATGTTCACACATGCATAGGCTTTCATTGGCACGTTTCACTTAATATGCATTGATCCTTCCTTGTATGAAAATAAAGTTTCTAAAATAAAAAGGGTAATGAGTATGAAGTTCATTTAAGTAATATTCACAGAGAGTATTTTGCTATATAAAAAAAGCTGTACATGTACAGTAGATGTGGTAGCTGCAGCGTGATGATTCCACTCAAGCATGTGTGTAAGTCAACATTCCTTCTTACTCTTAAGACTTTAGAAAATTTCTGTGCCACAAAGGCATTGGCAGAGGATTTTCTCAGTTTCCCATCCAGTATTTTAGTCTACATAGCTCCTTTGCTACATCCACATACAAACACACACAAAGTAAACTGAAAACAAGAGAGTATGACATAACAAAAATAAGAACACAATCTCATGTAATTATGGTTTTAAAGATAAACAGGTTTTACTAGTGCTCTCTCACAGCCTGTTATCTCTGAAATACGTCTATTTTCAGAAGTCCTCCTTTCCCACTACCAGACTGCAAATATCCAATGAGTAACTTACCTATAAACTTGAAACAAGTCTTAAAGAAATAGCAGTCAGATTATCAAAGAAAAATACCGAATCATACAACAATTGGTTATTTGCTTCATTTTTGGAAAGGGATCGTAGGAGACTAAACCTCTGTCCCTTCCACATTTAATACTTGCCACACTAGGGATAATCCCTGTAAGGAAAGAGGTCTCTCAGATGCAAAGGTCTCTGAGAAGCAGTAACAAAGTCTGGATTTACTGCATAAACAAATTGATTGTGTAAAGGGCTTGCTTGCAAATATCAAGGTTAAAGTTGAAACAAACATTACCTCTAGGTCACTTCGAGAATGTTGTGGCTGAACTCAGCACATTTTAAAGTAGTGGCTGCAGTAGATACTTTGAGAAAACTTAGGTGAATAGGAAGAGCCTGAAATATGTAAGCTTCAAGATATTTCCAATATCCTGATTCAACACATAAAAGACAACTGAAAAGAAAAATGGCTGAAAATAAAACTTGGCACCAGAAACATGAAGTCCAGTCTCCTAGCTAGGAAAAGGATGCATGTTTTCTCCTCTATCCTGTGACATTCAATTTGGTTTTCTTACTTTGTAACCTTACATACATACATAACGTTTTATATTTTACAGAGTATTAAGAACTTAAGACAAAGAGAATTTACTATGCATGAGATGAAAAATTTTCATGAGTCACCTCTTCATCAAGACTGCCAGTTGCATTGCACCCCCCAACCAGAAAAACTTTGTTGTTTTTCCCTCTACATAGTTCTGCTCCAAGACATCATATGCAGCTTCTAAGCATCCTTGCCTTTAAAACAAATCAAAATTCACATACCCCAATTTTGAAAAATGATACTAAAATTGCAAAGTTAAGCTCTTAAAAGTTATGTAATGAAAAATTCTATGCAACCTTGATTATGCTACCTTATGTTTTACGCACTACGGTAGAACGTACATATATACTGCACAATGTTCTTCTTTTCCCAGATCACTCTCCTTATAATTAGGCAGTGCATTAAACAGAGGTGGAATTATACAGCTGGTAAGGCAACCTGGTCTTATATTAGTCTGCAGCAGGAAAAAAAGCTGTTAATTTATTGGTTGGTCAAAAAGGAAGAACATTCTTTCCCGAAGAAAAAAGGGAGAAAAGACAATACTCTTTCTCTGATCCATAAGTACTTGCAAAACTGGAGGGACACTAGAGGGTTTCTTGAAGGAAGAATACAAGCCAGAGAAGCAAGTCTACTGGCTTCAGAAAATGGGGACCATGATGAGTTTTACTTTCCTCCCTTGAACACATTTCTTGAATTGCATCAGAAGAGGCAGAGGTAGCACACTTCCAATCTCACATGGGAAGAGTTGATAAAGCTTTTAAACACTGCAAATATTTTGCCGATTGATATTAAAAGTGGTAAACACAATATGGGAATAGGTTTTTGGTTTTGTATTACTCAGCCAAACCCGAACAGAACTTACTGAGCCATGCAGCAGCATTTCTTTGGTCCCAAGATTTTCCATCCCATTGGCTTTTAAAAAGACATGATCCAGAAAGAGAGAGGAAACGCAAGATTTTCTTATTGAAAATTAACAATTTTTATCAACTTTTTGTTTTATCAACAATCAACAAGTAATTAGCCAACACCATAAAGCAGTACTTTCAAAGACAGGACTAAAACAGATGAATTAAGATGCTCTACAGGTACGTCAGAAGGAAGTAGATGCACACAAGAGCAGTGCTGATTAATGACAGGTCAGGTGCAAACAGTACCCCATGAACAACTGACTCTGTGCGTTACGCTAAGCAGAAGTGTTCTTCCACTAGATGTACTCTGTCAGGAGTATGTACGATTCTTCTGTGTTGCAGCACCAGCTCCTATTAGCCCACCACGAGTCGAAGAAAATGTAATGATAAGGCCACCGTGGCTTATTTAGGCAGTGTTGAGATTTTAAAATTAGGTTTATTTTGTGGCATATGAGAATAGATGTTTTCCGGCTATATAGGAAGGTGTTGCCAGAAACTCTTGTATCATGCAATACACATGATATTTGGCATGCAGGTTCCCACTAGTTTAACAAAAATCTCAGTTCTTAGTATGTCTCTGTTTTGTTATTTGTTCAGTTATTTTACTTTGAAAATATAAGGAAATGACTTAATAAAATTATAAAATGTAATTTACAAGTCAGTGCTACAAATCCACACTTTTCCTGGTGCAAACCACTTTTCAAAGTAAGAATGTATGTAAGGCAATACTAACATAAGCAGCACCTGTCATGTGGCAAGAAGAGTATTACCAATAGTAATACAAATTCTGTATGGAAAACAAACAAGGGTTGTCAAAAAGGAGGTAGCCTTACCAAACCTAAAAGATTTCCTTACATAGTATTCAAGTGCAAAGCAGCCATAATGCAGAATCTGCATTAATAGAAATTTAAGGCTCTAGGAACATCTGTTTAACATTTATGTCCCTCTCAAGCAAAACTCTAAAAGCTCGATCTGTATGATTATAAAAACACTTAGTTTTAAAGGCAAGACATACAAAGTTATCTTGGATTGCTAGACAAAATGCCAACGTACCTCCTTATGAAAGAGAACTTTGAATTGCTTATAATCCAGTATATACAAAGACACAGTGAAAAATTTAACATTTGCACTGATATCACTTGTTTAACACTGCTCAGCTATGAAAATTTGGGCAGCTCCTGCACAGAAACAGACAGAAAAAAAGCAATTAATTAGCCAAGGAAGGGGAGAAAGCACAGGCTGAAAAAATACAGATGACAATGACATAATCACTAACAGTCACTATTCAACTACTTTGCAGTTACTGAGCCAGCTTCAATCTCTGCTGGCATCTCCCTGTAGCTTCTTTCCAAGATTCAGTGGCACAGGGTAGAAGCTACTTCATGGGTCCTGACTCTCTGAAGTGGAGTCTCATTGCCTAGAATATATTAAAGAAAGGTAAAGGTCTCTGAACAAGGCCACTCATCCCCCTTTTAAATGCAACGTTTCTACTTTAAAACCATTCAGCTGCTCTTTATACCTTCATTATTATATATTCACTATTTCCTCCAATGTTTTCTTTCAAGTATGTAACACATTCATTATACTCTAAATAGTTCTAAAAATTGTTTGTTTTGCCAAGACTACTGTTTAAGAAGTAACTAATAATTAGTAACAAAGCTATTCAGGAGGTAATTAAATTATTTATCTCCAGTACCATACCCTCTCACTTTTACACAACAGAAGCGATTACTGATGGAGAAAAAAATTACAAAGCAGAAACTAACCTTCAGCAAACAGACCTAAGAGGAGTATTCATCTCACCTAATGTCAAGCACCTCACCTGCATGTTTGGGTTGAGCGGAACTGAATGGACTTTCCAGAGCCATGACTGATCTTTGAGGCCATGATTACAAATTAAAAAGCAGTTTTAAAATTGCTTCCCTGATCCAGTTCACTGCAAAGCCTTACAAATATTTGTGCTGGCTCAATGGAGGGAGCAGAAATAAGCAGTTGGGGAGAGGGATACATGTGCTGCATGGCCAACAAACATTTATGCACAGCCTGAATCCCCTCTGAAGAATCCAATGATTGTATCAACAGGCTGGACTTGTACACCAAGTACTTGCATTGTCTGAAGTAAAGCAGCCGCTTAAGTCTCTGAGGAGAGTTGAAAATGGCTCTACAGATCAGACAGCATCTCTGTTAGAATAAGTAGTATCATCTTTTGACAGGGCCATGGAACTGTCATATAGGCTAGGGAGATCATGCACATCCCACAGTTATTCACCATCCTTGCAGCAGTAAAACCCCCACAGAAATCCAGTAAATGGAAGTACAGGCATTTACTCTTGAGTTGAAACAACATGTTCCAATAAACAAATAAAAGGAATAAAATAAAATACTAATTCCAATACTGAAAACTCAAGCTGAGAGTAGAATGCAGCTCAAAGAAAGACTTCAGCTGCTTGTAAAGAATAAAGCAACATCTCCTAGCATCAAATGGCTTTCTAATGGGAAATTTTAAATTCAACAAGCCCCTCAAGAACTTGGTAACTAGGAACTCAGTTGAGAACACTTTTCATTTACATACATGACTTTTACACTGACTTTATATTAGACCAGAAAATGTATTTCATCATATTTGATCCACAACATTAGACTAGTCAACCTCTAGCAGACAGAGCTCCACTTCAGATGTAAATACTACAGTTTACTACGTTATCTGTACAATGAGATCTGAAGCCCGACTTTAAATTAGCCATTGCTAACCCCTTGAACAACAGGAGTCAGATTTGACTTCATCAGCAATGGGACATAAAGGTCTTGCAAGCTTTGCCTTCAGGCTCTAGAGACAAGACTTACAGGTCTATCACCTCAAGTTTACATTTATCTATTTTCTGTCCTCTAAATATGAGTTTTCATATCCAAAAAGTGAATACTTCAGTGGTTTCTGTAACTGTGAATAGGAAGTCCTGACTCCTATAGTAACCTATAATGTTCTCCACTTTACTATTTTCTTCAACAAGTGTTTTTGGTGGGGTCTTTTCGGGGTTTTTTTGTTGTTGTTGTTGGTTGGGTTTTTTCCTGAGGTTCTGGGTTTTGGTTTTGTTTAACTACATTATAATCCAGTTTGATCTTTAGATGATTCTTGACTCTAAACCAAGCAAGCACTGTCAAAGACTTTAGCAGAAAACTGTGTTAAAGTCTTTAGAATTGCTTCAACTTTTATTGTCAAGATGCCTAGAAATCCTGAAACACTGACAATTTGTAATTTTCTTGTCTTTCTCAATTTATCCTGCCTCTTTTTCCACTTTTATAGTAAATAATGAGCTCTAACACATAGTTGAGAACTGACTACAAGCTTAATCAATAGAATAAACATGCTATTATTAACATGACATGAAAAAAAATATAGTCTGGACAACAGTATGAGGGAAGTTTATTCAATTTATTACATTAGTTATTAGTGCATGTAAAGAAAATATTCAGACTGGAGTTAATAATATCCAGTATTTTGGAAACATGACCATTGAAGCAAGTATATCTTATTAACAAGAGATTCAAAAGAACAATAGGATTTTTTTTCTGCAAGAAACTAAGCCATGGCAACGTCTTAGTAACCACTATGTTACAGAGTACTCTGTTCTCTCAGATGTGCTCTCTTTCAAGTTCAAATACAGTTCCACAAGTACTACTCACAGCTCACCACAGTTTCTAATAAAAACCCCACTTCACTGTTACATATACCTTTATGCTTGCAACACGCTCTCCCTTTTTCTTTTCCACTCTCCAAAGAATCTCCAGGTTTTACTCTTTACCCAATGCTTTTCAATGTCAGTATCTCTTCAAGTCACTGTTATATTCCACTCAAATTATTCCAGACTTGAGCAAGATTCAAATGATTACACGTTAATCATAGCAGCCATAGCAACTTGTGCTTCAAACTTCTACAGATTCTAAATCGTTAATGACATCTTGTAGGCAATGAAGCTAAAAGAACATAGTGTTTAGCACACAGATGCTCCATGTGTTTGTTGAACACTTACATGTGAAGACTACAACTACTGAGAAACAAAGATTTGATGCATCATTTAAGAGGCTGTTTTCTTTACATGTACATTAAAAGCTAGGATTGGATTTATGATTGATATTTGAACCAATGCAAGGTCACATTCGGACAAACATGACATTTATGTATTTGCTATTTGATCCAAGGTCACGTTCACACAAATGTGTCATCTGAGTATTTGCTATATTTTTATTACTATGTTAATGAACTCAAAGCTCTCTTACTTTCCCCATGTGTCCCAAAACTCCTTAACCATTTATTTGGAAGTTATCTATTTTTTCTAAGTTTTGCAGTACTGTTCAAAAGTCTGACAAGATTTTGAATTGATTAACACTTAGGGAGACCTTGACTTCAGAAATCAGATTGAGGTTAAATCTGGTCATATGGTATGCACAGAATTAAGAGAATTTTTAAAAAAGGAACAAACCAAAAATCCCACAAAAACTCTCTTATGAACTGCATGCACATACTAGATGTCATGAAGCATTACGCTTTTTTTTTTCCTAAAAATAATATGTTAAAATAAGTTTTGAGCAGTGAAGTCAAAGTTGATTCCGACGTGTACAGCATTTACAAACAGCCTACACATCTGTCCTAACATGCTGCTCACTGGAAACTAAATCCTCAAGACTAAATTGGAATGTTGCAATTGTTTCCTTACACATGTGATCATGGCATCTCAGATTATGCAAAGTGGTTTCTTAACAATTTTCTAACTATACCCTGATATTCTGCAGAGATTTTATTTGTTGAAGGATAAAGATATCTGAGGGTAAAAGGCAAATACAAATTGCATTTTAGTGTGGTGACTAAATTACTATCTCCAATATAATCAATTTTTGAAGTAAATAAAATGTAAGCCCTTTGCTAAGTCTCCTGCAGAGTACATTTTCACTACATATGGTAAAAATAAACTTCAGAAGGTAACAAATTAAAGACATCTGTGCAACTAAAATTGTCAATTAAAATTATAATCTAATACATACAGAGGCAGTTCCAGGCAAAGTTTTTGGCCATTTTCCATTAAACATATTGACTGTGCTATTACATAAACCTCTATAAGTTTTACTTGCTCACGTGCTTGATAAAAAAAAAAAAAAAAACACAAACAAAAACCCCACAACATACGTGACTCTTTATCCAGAAAGACATCATAACTATTACAAGAAGAGCTGTCTAGTAACTCTTACTAACAAATGTGACACTTTAGACATACTATATGTACAAAAAGAAATAAAAACCAATTGCCACTAACTTAAAGAGTCAAGCAAAGACTTTGATGCACTTTCTAAAACTCTGACAATAGTTCAACAATCTTTAGGGTTTGTATATATGTATGGATACCTTAAAATGTGTTCTAAAATGAACTAGGATATAAGAATTCCTTTTGGTTTATATCCACAGACCTTTCTGTGTGATACCAATTGGTATGTATTGTCAATAATTCCTTATTGGCAAGACTGGTAGTAACATACTCTTTAGAACTTAGGATCCTTGCTGTGTTATAAAAAAATACCTGCCTTAAGTTTAAATCTCTAGTAAAATGAGGGATAAGAAAGAATAATCTTTTGTTCTGTGAGCATATTTATTATTCCCATATGATTTCAACCTTGCTTACTCTTCAACAGAAGAGCAAAGGAATGCTGCTGTGACACGAAAACTTCAACTGAATACACTTTAATTCAAGGCCACATATTATATATAATAATAATATATCATTATTCTGCCACATAATCTAATATTTTACAGATACCAAGTAGTTTTGAGTTTGTTGACTGGTAATGACATTTTTGAAGTTGTATATAATTTTGTGAGTTTAAACAACATGATAAAAGCTTGAGAGCACTAAGTTGTGACAGTACACAAATTTAAAAGGTAGAATTCATATAGGTTTTTGCTATTACCAGCATTAAAACACTGGGAAAAGGGGCAACCTTGGGGGGAAGAACAAAAAAAAGCTTTAATTCCTATTGATTTGCTCCCAAAGACATAAAATTTTCGTATCATTGTCACCCCACATTGTCCTATCATGTCTCCCTCCTCTTTTCCCTTCCCACTACACTTACAGTTCCCCCTCCCCACACAATGTCCCTGAACTCCTGACTATGCAAACAGTAAACATGCTGTAGCTGGTTCAGAGCTACATGTTGCAACTGGCTTGCTTGTGCTCCTATGCTTATTAGCAATCGACAGGCCAAACAAAACAGATAATTGTTGAATTCGTATTGCATCATTTCCTCAGTAGGGTCAATAATGTGTTTTCCTTTCTTCTTTCCAGTTACTTTCATAAAAATTGCAGAACTTTAATGCCTTTGCAACCACTACTCCTCTGTCAACTATGACAAGACTTGCAGGTTCAAAGTTACTGGGTGGGGGGAGAGGACAGCAGTCTGCTGTACTGCATATACCTGAATTTCTTAGGTAACTAGACTAAAAGAGATGAGAAAACAATCCTGCAAACAATTTTCAGTATAGCAGTTTTGGAGCACATCTCTCTTCCAAGACAGATCTGGACTTCCCCTTCCCCCTGCACCACCACCACCCCCCCTTTTTTTTTTTTTTTCAGTTTGCTTTCAGTATTTGTTTTCCATTTACTAAGGTTTGTAGAACACAAAAACAGTACAATGGGTGCCTGAAGTTATGTCAGTACTTGGAGTATTCTACAATTTTCCAGGGTCCCTCACTTCGACTCCTAGTCACGTATTTTATTTAGAAAAAGATAATTGGCTGTCCTTGAAATAGTCGTTAAATATTCACTTTGGTTGAGGACTTCTGACCTGTGAGCAAAAATACTAGTCCTTACAGACATCTTAATGGCAACATTCTTCCTGAATAAAGAGCTATTGTTTTGGAACAATACTTTTAATCTAAAAAGAGAGAAAAAAAAGAAAAAGGTATCTTAAATGAAAATTACTTAATGCAAAAAGTGGAAAGACGGTTTGGACTTCTTAGCATATTGACTTAAGACTGTGAAAAGCTTCACTTGAATCTTACCTGCCCTTCAACCATAACCTAGGCCTTGCAAACCCCGTTTTTTAGAAAACCTAGTCAGACACAACTTCTGCCCCTAGCAAATTCGCAAATCTTGCTACCCCAATCTCATTACACAGGTCCTGCTCAGAACAATCAAAATAAAAACCCACAACTTTGCATCCGTATCTATTACTACAATAGCTCTCCTACTTAGGACCAGCATTCCTTTAAAAGAAACTTGAAGCCTCTTAGCTTTCTCTTTTCATTTACAGCTTAAACTTCTGCATCTAAGCTCAGTCTCCTTGTTTTGGCTTGGGACAAAAGTCCAGTTGCTTTGGTATCTGATGCTGCAACTTTTGCTTCAAAGATCAACAACAACAACAAAAAAAATCTTTCTGCCTCAGGTATATCTCCTTTTCAGTCTCCAGCACTCTCCCCATCCCCAAATCTCAGGTTTCAGTTTTGGCTTTACCCTGGCACACTTGGCTTCAATTCTCTTTCAGCTGTCTTACCCCTCTCTTTCATAAGCCATGTCAACCCACCCTCAAATCACCTCCTTCATCCCTTTGGGTCCCCTAGTCTTCTATCTCCGCTCCACTAGTATCTACACAGCTGCACTCTTCTCACCATCTGCAACCCCTTGCATGATTCATCACCAAACATAACAGACCATGATTATTCACTATTTGAAAAGCTACAGTGGAATTTACATCTGTTTCTGGAAGAGATTCAAGAAGCCTGAATTCGCCTTCTTAGCAGAGAAGAAGGCCACTGTGTATTTTCAGTGGTTTTATTTCACTGATAAACTTTATCCCCTTTCCCAGACATAATAACAAGACATATTTGATAACCTAAATTCAGCTTAACAGAAGGATGTATATCCTATGAAAACAGAATGACCCTCAAACAAGATATTACAGATTTAGGCCCTTTCTGCTTGCAAGTGTCTTTTTGAAAATGAATTAAGTAATCCCAGTGGGCTAGCTTTCATACTCTTCTACCAGTAGACAAAAATCTAATGTCTTCCATAAACAGCACCTGGAGTTGTGTAGTTTACTTGTTCTTCAATGTACTACAATTTTACTCATTCCTTTGAAGTATTTTTACAGGCTCTTGCTGCTCAGCTATTACATTTAAATAAATAAATAAATAAAACCTGCTAAAAATAAACTAACTTTAACAGCATGCCACAACTCAGAGTACCCAGAGTGGAATGTGAAACAAAATTCCTTCACTTTGTTTTGTTGTTGTTGTGTGAGGGTTTTTTTGTTAAGAAAAAGGCCTTCAGTTTTGTTCTGGTAATTTAGAAACTCCTACCTTAAAAAGTTTTCTTTGTGATAAACGTATCGCACAAAAACAAAGTTTAGACTGAATTAGCATTGCTGACGGGAGCCTTGGCAACAGATATGAATGCAATGAACCTACATTTTTTGGCAAATGGACATCAAGTACTTGTACTTCCAAGCTATTGACACGTCAGATAGAGGATATACTTGGGACACATGACTTCACAGTTCTAAATCAGGTCACTTGCTACAGTGTAGAGATCACAAGCCTCACACTCCTGCACGATCAAAAACTGTCAAAATATAACCAATTATTTTCCTGACATCTAAGCTCTCTGTTCATCCTTCATATGACATGAAGGGCGTCTAGTTACCCGTTTAGCAGCCCCATATTGACAATAGTATCACCACTGCTGGCTGCCTGCCACCCCACTTCTCCTCCCCACTTCTTTTAACTAAAACAGCACCTGAAATACAGAAAGGTGGAAGAAAAACAACAGTCCAATGAAACTGCCAGGGTAAGAAAACCTGTTTAAAAAGTCATATATGTACTTTCATATACCAGTGTTAATTCACTTTGTAAGGAATTTTAACTGACTGAATCAAACTTTGAAAAAGCACTTACAGGGACACAGCACTCACAGCCCTCTGTGGAGCCAAACTGAAGTTGTTGGTTGCAAAATAAAGTTACGTTAAGGGTACAGTTAGACAAGCCAACTTAAGTAATGTAATAGCTCCCTGACATCAAAAGGATATCCCTTCCGTAGCTCCCTGACAATGTCAGCCCTGCACCTTCCCTCTCCCTTCTTCATTTCCAGCCACAGAGCTCCATCTCGCCTGTGCTGGCTCTCACACATGTCTGACCTCTCTGGCCACATCTATAACAGTAAATAAAACAGGGCCAGAGGACAGGCTCAAGCCACGCTGTTAACATCTCCTCTGACACCGTTTTGGCCCATACCAACTTGGCACTCTCCCAGACAAATGCGTAGGCACGATGAAGGGGACAGCAAACACACAGCTGCAAACTGCTCTCCACTGGCACTTTGCATGTAGCACACTGTTTCAGGAGGAAGACTGTTAGGTGTGTGCCATCTTGCCACTTTGTCCTGAGTCCAGAGAACAGTCCCTCGCTTATTTTATTCCCTAGTGTAGACACGGCCTCAGTGAAACAATTCAGCTCATTAAGCCAGTAGAAATGTAACACAGAAAAAACACAGCTAGAGATAACTGAACAGACTCACTAAGGGGCAGCAGAAGGAAGAAGAAACATGGATGGTAGCAAAGGAGAGAAGCACGAAGAGGGAGCCTGACTGATGTTTAACAACAGTTGCTAGACCAGATCAGGCCATGCTGTGCAACCACACCTCTCACAGTGAGCCTTGCATTTGCAGGGCTATCAGGAACAACAGAGGGGACATCCTATTCTATTTTTTTTTTTCGTATTTATGTGCTCATATGTACATGTACACACACACCCCCCCATGCAGAAGAGAAACAAAATTAATGATAGCTGCAAACTGAACACTTCTATATTCTTAAAGGATAATCACTATTACATTTACACCGGATTTATTACAGTATTTATAACCTTGAGAAAATGCAACTCCTTGTAAATTTGGTTAGAATTATGGCAGCTCAGTATGCTGAAAATCAGGTGCCCAAAACATACATTTAAGTTGAACATTTGAGAGCTTTTTGAAAATATTGGCCTATTTATGTACAGTCCCATCTCTGTGGAAGCACAGTACACAAAACATAGAGCTGCTGCTTTTTTCAAAAGCAGTGTCCTGTGCTGCTTGTCTCTTAGTTACATATATTTTAAAGCTGCTACCTGATTTGCTTCTAATCAGACTGGCCTGCTTAAATGCACACAGCATTCTTTTGTCCTGAAGTGGATAAGAATGAATAAATAAATAAATAATTTCAGAGTTAAAAAACAGTTTAAATTTCTTATGTGCTCTTCTCTGTGGAACATGAATATGCAAATTACACCAATTTCAAATCTCACAAATATACAACCTAACAACATAAGTCTACCTTATGCCCACAGAGCAAAATTTCCAACAACCAACTTGTCAGCAACGACCACACAACATTCTCCCTATGTTTACATAGCTCTCTCATAGTGAAACTGCATCCATATAGCATCTTACACTGACAACAAACCCACTCAAAACTCACTCACAATGCAGCACACTTACTCTAAACCGAATGTTTACCTACAGGCTAAGAAAAGAGATTTGAAAAGCCACACTTAACTATTTTCAACTTTGCTGGGTAAACTACAATGTCCAATATTCTGTGCATACCTACATTGGTTTGTTTTTCAAATTACTCTTAGGACTCCTAACCTTCATCAAGAATCTAGTTCCAGCCTCCATTAGAAACATAATTTTTATGTTAGTAATGCACAGTTCTTGTAATCCTCCCCTGAAGATTGCAAACAAGGAAACTCACTATGGCCTGCAGGTTGCCATTAATTTTATTTTATTTTAACATCAGAGTGGGTGAATTCATCAACTGTTGTAATGGAGCATTCATCAGCCCTATCATACAGAACACTGTCAAGCACTGCCTGCTAACAGACCCAGGAGTCTCCAAAGCAGTCTCTTGACACAACATCCACCTTCTCCCTCAAAATCAAATGGTTCCATATAATATTTTTCATTCTTACTACTCTGGCGAACATTTTCCACACGTTGAATAAAGATGCAAGAAGATTTTTTTTGTTTAATACGAGGCTGCACCATGACTCCAACACCCTGTACTGAACATCCTTGCTGAAGCAGTGACACTAACAGGAGGCTAGCAAACGTCAACAGTAATTGAAGCCTTCACTTTCAAATAGATTTTGCAAATAGACAAAAGTTCCTACCATCTAAACACTCACATTCTGGTTTAAATTTAGTCTTTTCTTCTGCGAATTGTTACATAAATCATTTCCAGTAAATAATTATTTAAAACAAAACAGGCATGTAACACTCTTATTTGTGTAACAAAAAATAAATGGCAATACAAGCCGATATGCAGATAATAGAACTTACTTAGACAGCATAACTGTTCTGGATGCATGGATACAAGAAGACAGTAAGCCCTGCCTCCAAACCTTAACCACAGGCCACAGAACAGTTTCAAATGATCCATTTTTTTGTTAAATATAAATAACATTAGGACAGACTGTGGTATCTTTTTTCCATGTACAATACATCAAACTCTAAACTACTCACAACAATAAATGCTTTCAGTTCCAGGATTTTATACACTCATAGATGAGTAAGAAGTTACTCAATCAGCAGTTAATTTGCACACCAAACAACAGCTCTGGTTTCCTTTTACATACTTACCAACAAAGTGAAAATGGACTAATGAGATACAAAAATATGAAATACAAAATATTGGACTAACTCACTTTAATTCCAGGTATTTCAGCTACCTGGAACCAAATGCCAAAGCATCTTACAATTTCAGTAGCTGCTGACTACTCCGAGTTCCTCAAGGCAGACACACTTACTTTATAACTTTTTAAAAAACCATGGTAGTGTATCAGCATTTCTAGAAAGGGATAAGTAATTTCCCAAATGCTTGCAAATTTATCTCATACTGTTAGTGTTTCCACAGGCATGAGACACCTTGAACTTAAAAAAAATAATTTAGATTAATATAGTACCACGGAACAAACTACGCCTGTTTGGTAGTTCTCACCTTTCAATCTACAAAGTAAAAAGTTTCTACAGTTTATGCTTACAGCATTTTAAAACACAGCAAACACACACAAAAACCAGTCATGTAACAACTTAAGCCTAAATCAGGATTAGAATAACAGTGAACTGTATTTTATAATTTGTATTAATCTGTGCACCAGCCCTTCACTAGACACAGAAATTATACTTCCTAGATACTTAAAAGACACATGCAATGCACTTATAAATAAATATTGATTCATAAGCAGAAACTATTAGAACTGGTATGAGGAAGTGGAATCAGATTTGGCAACATCTCAATGCCACATGCAATCTGGTCACACAACAATCTGCTCATATCAATTTAATATTTTTTAAAGATGCCAAATATCACACTCTTTAAGATTGAGATATTTTGGTTTTATTTTGAGGATAGTGATGATTTAGAGCCTAACTTTACTGGATAAGTACTTTTTCATTTAGTGAATATTCAGCATTCTACTTCATAAAAAAGTCGTTCAGTATTTCATTTTACAGACCTGGTCCTGTGAAATGCTGAGCACCCTACTTCTAAAACGTTAAGAATTCAGAATTCAACTGGATAATGCCTTTATACAACTTATACATAGAAGTCTAACACAGCAATAGATATTGGAACATAAGGAAATTTTACTTACTCTTTTCTCCTGACTGTGCTACTACTTTCCATTTACCAGCTATTTGTTTGCACTACTCACTCAGATTTCTATATATTAATTGCTCTTTACAGAAATTCCACCTCAAATGTTTTTTCTTCTCTAGCTGTTCAAAAACAATGCCAAGATAGCTCCTAGTCCATATATTTACTCACCGCATCATGCAGCATCTTGCAAGGTTGAAGCAGAAGTTGTTTTCCAGAATCTGTTCCCTTCCCATTTCACATGCACATTGGTGATAACAAATGGCTCTTCGTTAATAAAAAGCTGTTGACATTCTTTCCTAAAAAAATAAAAATAAAGAGTCAAGAAAATTTCCAAAAGCTTACTATTCTAATTTTATATTGATAGCATGTATTATAATGCCTTTTAATATTTCTTTATGCTTCTTCAGAAAAAACAGTCATTTCACTTGGGCTAAGATTATTTTTTAAATGACTGAGGCTTTTTAATACAACACCTAGTTTTACAGCAGGACTACACTGACATCTAGCTAACTAGGGTATATGACTGGCCTACCACAGTATCATTCTGATATTTTTTCTTCATACTAGAAAAATTCAAAAGCACTCAGCTAAGACCACTTTAGTCGAAGCCGTCTGCTATTTTATTTATCTGTTATAAAGGAAAATACTTTTATTCACAATAAGCATTCTCACAAACATCCAAGTCTTTATGTGGACAAACTGTTAGAGTAGTTATGGTTTCTGAGGTGCACATACAAATGTATGTGAAAAAAAAAAGTGCTATTTGCAGTTTTGAAGTAAGAGTTTCTTCTAAAAAAATACTAAGAAAATTTACATTGCCCTCTTTGACTACTTTGGGTCAACAGCGAGCACTACAGTCTATTTTCTAGAACAAGATGAATATCCTAGGCCATGCATTCTACTCTTCTGTAGGACATTATCCTCCCTAATATTTTTATAATACTCAACACATAAGATATTAAAAGCATAACAATCCAAAATCACAACTGAACTGCAACCCTTTCTTCATGGTTTAAAATTCATAATGCCCTTTAAGAAGACTACAGTATTGAGGGGTATGAATAGAAAATTAAGACATTGAAGAACTGCTGAAAAGCAAGTGAGAAAACCACAAGGTTTTCAGGACATACAGGTTTGTAATAGGTAGCCAAAACTCCCTATGCCACCTGATTGTAGAGGACGACAGTCAATATAAGGCATCAGCAGCTTGATAAGAACTTTTTTTTGGACTATGCCAAGCATTCCTTCCAAACATGGGAAAAGAAAGGGAGCACGCTGGCTACGCAGTTCTACAAACCTCTGATAAGGTCTGTGCACATTCTCATCCTTCTGAAACACTACATCACGCTACTTAAAATCCAAAAAGTTGCCACTAAAAGTAACCAAGAGCCAATGGCTGCTTGATAGCTCATGCCAAATAACAAAGGTTACGATACTGGTTTAGCTTTGAGTAGACTTGTGACCACATCACATGAACCACAACTGCCGTCAGTTTCAGCATGAGACCAGGTAGCCGCAGTATTAAGTCAGTGATTCTGAATTTATAAAGGAAACACTTTTTATAGCTTATCAGTTTTGCTACCTGCAAAGACCGTGAGAATTTCAACCCAGTAATCAGTGTTAGATGCCAGTAAGAAAGTCTGTGCATGTTCTAGAATACAAGTAGAGTTGGATTAAAACTCTCCTTCCCAACAAAACTTATTATCAACTTCTTCGTGCAGTACTGCTAAGACATCCAATGCCACCAGTGTCAAGCATCATTATTCCAGATAATCCTGTCTGACAAATCCTGTACTAGTACTTCTTCCATCAGAGAGCTTAGGAACAGCTACTCGTGTCAGTGAGACTGTGCTAACCTTACTTTTGAATACAAGGCAATAACTTTTAGCACTCCTTTCCATTACTTTTCAAATGTTATCTTTTTCACTCGCTTTTCACAAAGCAAGTGGACAGCCCCATAGGGACAATCAAGAATGGTTTTTTCTCATCAAACCACAAAAGCAAATACAGGGGGAGCTCCCACTGACACACTCCTCACTCCAAGGCTATAGGACTAATAAAAGCACTTTTTACCAAAGCCGGTGAAGGTAACCTCCAAGCATGTATCTTCTGCCTAGTGCCCAAGTTCACTTCTCAAACCAGGTTCGGGACAATTCAAATGCGCTGCATTTAAGAGGCGTGACAGTTGCAAACAGCACCTTATATGACAGGACACTGCTTTCTCTCCTCTGTTCCCCACTCCCCCCCCCTGCACCCACAAGTCTCCCCCCA
>NW_010550613.1:0-11503 GCF_000687285.1 Phaethon lepturus | reverse complement strand
TATAATTTCATTATATTTAAAAATATATCCTTTGTTTCAGTGTTTTCCATATTGCGAGAGATGATTTTGATCTCGTCCCACACAACCATAAAGTGTTGCTAACAGTTAATTCTGATATTCCTCCCAAACTGGCCACATTGCATCAGTTCCCCAGTCATGACCTGCCATATGAGTAAAAACTATCGAGAGTGAAATTAAAATCAAATTAGTGTTTTTAGTTTAAATAATCTGTAGCAAGTTATCTCTAATGCAGTACATGGATAAGTTCTTAAACGTGTACAGATGTGAAAGTGGGTCAAAACATCCTTATTTTGACCAAAAAAAATCTTGTTTTGACAAAAAGCAATGAAATTTCCATAAAAGTATTCTCAGTGATTTACTGCCATCTTGTTCAGCACGAGTTTTAACAGCTTACGTGCTTTTAAGAGTTGCTAACATACTTAGAACATGTGTGTGTGCGCGTGGGAAACACGTACCTTCACAAACTCAGTGTGAATTTGAACTGATTTCGTTCTTGAACAGAAGCCCACGTAAAAGCCTGGCTTCCTGTGGAGGCTGCATCCGTCGAGTTTAACTATACTCTGTGGGTGTGTATTTCTATATAAAAATAGATGGCGAAATGTTGTTCCGCGCTCAAGCCCTCATTAGCTGTGGGAGAAGTTCATTTTCTGGGTCGGTGACATCGGCTGTCGGAATGATTTTATGTGAAGGTATTTTCTATCACCTCTCCTTTTTTTTTATCCCCTTCTCCCGTCTCTCTCCGCAGAACGTCGGCAAAGCTCTGCGGAAGGGATGCCGCTACTTGGTGGTCGGCCTGCAAGGATTAGCGACAGCCTATTCCGCTCCCTTTGGGGTGGCAGCTCAGGTGGCATCCTTCGTCCGCTAGCGCGGCTCCGCACGCCCCACCGGCGAGGACACGAGGCCACTGCTGCCTTCTCAGGATTAAATCTGAGACCCTCCTCTGAGAAACCTCTCGGTCCCAGCCCCGAGAGGTTTTTGCCAGCCCCTTCCCCCAGACTGAGTGCTCTTCTCTGCAAAAACTTCCAGCGCTTTATAAAGATCAGATGGGGTCGAAGAAATGCAAGGATGAGGAAATAATCTTTGACTAATTGAGCTGAAGTTTGTTCTCGGACCTGAGTTGGTTGGGCTTTGGGCTGCGTGTGGAAGGGAGCCAAGGACGGACGGAAAAGCAAGTAGATGAGGGAGGGAGAAATGATGGGAAGTAGAGGATGGGAGGGCAGCTGGGGAGGTGGAGATCAGAGTCTGGCTGGTGAGAGGAATTGTCAAAGCAGTGGAGGAAACAGGTAACGAGGGATCAGGAAAAGTAGTCTTTGGTTTTCTGATGTCTCATTTATTCTGAGAAGGTTAAGATCATGAGTATATTTAAACGTACACTCGGATAGAAATGGACTGTGGTCTGAGACATGGTGAGCTCTGCTGCATCACTCTCGTTCATCTCAAACACTGGAAATCACGTGCCTTTAAATCTTAAGAGTGACGTAAACATCCAGAGAGAAAATGAGGTGTGTTTGTCTTCTGATTTTGGGGCATTAAGGATTCACTGTGATTAACATTTTAAAACTTCTCCTCTGCCGCTGTAAAACCTGCGTAAACTTCTCTTACTGAGAACGGTGTTTATATCTGACATACCTGATTCTGGAAGCTGGGGCTGTAAGAACACCCAGTTCTGCGGTGTTCACCAGGAAAGAAAATGGATTACCAGCTGCATCTGAAAAAAACTACATACAGTGTTTGATATAAGAATGTACAACCATTTTGTAGAAGAATGGGGCCAAATAGCCTGCCAGCTCCATCTCCATTTCCGTAGCTAGAGAATATCAACATCAGGTGGCTCAGCTCAGTGGTGCGGATGGAGCAGCTTCTGTGTCAGCCCTCCAGCGATATAAATCTTGTATTGATGATAAAGGCCTTCAAAATTCTATGGGTTTTGGTTTTGGATTTTTTTGTTTTCCTACCAGTCTTTTGTGGTAACAGTGAATGGTTTCCCTGCTAGCACTTTCTCTGTATTATAGATCTCTCTAGTTTTGATAATGTTTTTGTAATCAAGGAGTTGACTTATCTGGAAAAAAACGCTGTTCATTTGCTTTCTTTGCCTTTTTTGAATTAAGGGGTTTGCATATGTCTCAGCAAACCCCGCTGGACTTATTTTAAATGTAGCAAGTGAAACAAAGGTGGACTTTTTTAATGCTCTTTTCTAACTGGACTGTAAATAAAAGTAATGTGATCCACCATGTCTTGTGTTTACCTACACACGTAAGTGAGCGCACAAAGGAGGCGTTTCTTAGCGGTGGCCCAAGCAGCGAGGGGAAGCTGCAATGTAAACTTCCCTGTGTTGTTCTGCCCGTGGCCTCAGCGCTTGCCTAGAAGGACGTGGCTGTAGCCCAGACTCCGTGGAAATGCTCGGGAAAGGCAAGGCGTGGAGATGAGGCTGTAGAGGATCTAAGGCTGCACGAGCTGGGGTAGGAATAGCCACAAAGGGATTTTGGTCATTGGTTTCATGCCTTTAGTTGTTTCTCTTGAGCTGCCCTGTGGGGATGTCCTGTCCCTCCGATCTGCCCCACCAGCACGCCAGAGGGTACCGATAACTGCTGTGTCTTCTGCAGTAAGGACAGGGCTGTACTAACACCCACATGCCACACCAGCCTGCATATTTTGGGATTAACTTTAAATTTTGTTACACCACTCTGTGTTTTATAGCAGAGTCATTAACCCTTTTTTTTAAATGACTAAAGCAATGCAGGGGGGAATTTGTGTCTCCATTTTTCTGTGTGAAATGAGTGTACATTTATTTATTCGTGTGTCTTCTGAATAGAAAGGCTGCTCCCTCATGGCAACACCCAGGGTCCAGCCCATTCGGTGCAGGGACTTTGCACAAAGGTAAACATGAACTTTAGCTCATGAACCACTCGGTGCAGTGGCTACCGCTGACTTTTGCCTGCTGACCTATGGTTTCTGCTCACCTGATGCAACTTCAAGGGAATTACCTGGTTGCCATCCATACAGAACCCGAATGATAGGTAAATGGTGTTTCTGTGTGAGCCTGAGAAAAGAAAAGGTTGATGCATATTGGCAAGTCAGCTTCTGCTGAACGGTGTTTCTAAAATAGACCAAAAAAGAAAGAAAGGAAGAGGGAAGAGAAAGAAAAAGTAAGCCAGTAACCTATGCTATTGCTGTAAACCAGCTGGTGATTCATGCCGGCCTATTTTCCTTCCTCGGAATGAACTGATGGCCCTCACCGATGCTACCAACTCACGCTGCTTACCAGTACTCCTTGAGCAGTAACTCACTCCTCAGCTGGTGGAGCGAATTTCTGAGGCCAAGCCTCAGCCTGAGGGTTTGCTACTCTCTTCACTAGCCCGGCTGACACAGCAGCATCTAGGACATCTGAATCTGGGGGGTGAGGTTCGTTTTGCAGCAGGGTGGATGGCAGAGGGCTGTAGTTCCCGTCAACGGTGGCAGCATCCCTCTCTGCCAGGTCTATGTTGCAAACGGGAGGGACAGGGCAGACAAGGCAGCGCCTTGCTCAACCTTGTCTCGGTGACGTGGGGGACAAGAGGAAACATCCCCCGACCCATTCAGCGTCGGGAGGCAGGTCGTCCCGCTCAGCCGACAAGAAGTGGCGACCTCCGCCTGAAGCCGTGCCGTTGTGCGCGAAGTCTGCCAGTGACTCGGAGGGCAGCGAGACTCGGTGACGGCGAGGAGGCTGGGCTCTCTGCGGCGGCCCTGACGGCGTGCCGAGCCAGGAGGGCAGTCCAGGATTAAACCTTGGCTTCTGCACGGGCTTTACGTGGTCTTGGCGAGGCTGGCCTCGGAGGACCCACCCCGGCAGGGAGAGCTTTCAACCCATGGGCGCAGGCAGGCTCTTTTATTAAAACGGGCTTGTCTCCAGGTTCCTTTTAGGGATAAAAGAGACATTTGACCATCTTGTTGACAAAGGTGGGATGCGGTGGATATTACGGTACAGCGGGTGCACGGCTAAGATTTGATTTGACATTTGAGCTGGACAAAACTTGTTCCTCCCTTCAAGTACCTGCATGACGCCTCTACCCGTCGCTTCACCTCACAGGTTTTTGTTTTTGGTGGTGTGCTACTGTGCTATCTGGTTCCCTTCAGATTTCTACCCACCTTTCATCATGCTTTATAACAAATAGCAGGATAAATAAGTTCGGGAAGCTGAATACATGCAAGAGTGGCAAGAAGTAGTCAACTCGTCCAAGCTTCTCTCAGGAATGAACTCCACTAACCTGACAGCCTGGCAAATAATTTTTAAATTAAATCTCTGGCTATTCCTAGTGCCTGCTCATTGAGTCACAGAGCACAATAAAGCTCATTTCTGCTGTTTTTGCCAGAGCATTTAATTACTACTCTGGCTTACCGTAGGTTCTGAGGAAATGGCAGAGGACTCACAGCTATTGTCCTTTGTCCTGCAACGTTAGCAGCGAGGAAACGCTCTTGCAGAGCTGGCTTTTGAAGTGCTGTAACCGAGGAGAGCCGTACCACACCGCGTCACTTTGGCGCTTCCAGGGTTTTGCCAGTCCCACGCCAAGTTTCACTTCAGGGATGAACAACTTTTCCGTCTTCTGCCTGTCTGTAAGACTGGCAAGGTTTTGTGTTGCGATGCTGTAAAACCAACTATTGGTTTTACAGAAAAAAACCCCTCTTTTTCCTGTGTTCTGAGTCGCTTCTTAGCTAGGCACTGGCCTTTTCTGACACAAAACTGGTCCTAAAATCTGTACCAGGTTGCTGCAGTTACCTGTACACAGTCTGCTTTGAAAATCCTTTTTCTTCAAGAAGCGGTAGAGAGCCTAAAGAGCTTGTAGATTAATGGAGATAATTAAATTAAAAGTAAGTAAAGGAAGAAAATTATTCCCTTCCTTCTCCTTGTAGGAAATAGTTATCAGGCCTCTTTCAGGGTGAAGTCCAGCCTGAGCTCAGAGAGGGTGATGCTCCTACCTGAATCCTGCATCTCTTACGAGCAGAGGCTCAGGACTCTGGGCTTGTTTAACTGGAGGGAAGACTTAGGAGGGACCCAACAGCAGCTTTTCAGTACCTAAGAAGAGGTTGCCAACAAGATGGAGCCAGGCTCTTTGCTGAGGTCCACAGCCAGACAGCAAGGAGCAACGGTCATAAATTGAAACTGGGGAGTTTCCAGCCAGATATGAGGGGAGGAAAACTCACTAATATGATAATTAAGCGTGAGAAGAGGTTGCCGCAGGAGATTGGGGAGTGTCTGTCCCTGGAGGCTTTCAAGGCATGGCTGTACAAAGTGCAGAGCAACCCGGTCTGAATTCGGTGTTGACCCTGCTGTGAGCAGGAGGCTGGAGGAGAGACCTCCTGACCGCCTTTCCAGCCTGCGTGACTCTCCGAGGCTATGAGTGGGATCCTGCATGATAAGCAGAAAGCTTGTATTTACCTCCTGTATGGCGGTGTAAAAGACTGATATCCTCACCCTTGCTAAAAGCACAAGACGCTAAGAATAAAGTTTTGCTTCTGGTAAGAAGGAGCGACTTGCGAAGACGGCAGCGCAAACTGCCTGAAGAAGTTTGGCCCCCAGCAAGGTTTCCGCTACACTGCACGGTGCCGGCTGAAAGGCAATTGTCCTTTAGTGCCACCTCCTGGGAAAAAATCAGATTTCCAGCCTTGTCAGCCTCGTTGTTCTGTCTCACCTCCTGCAGGGATTTCCTGCCCTCTCCTGGGCTGGCCTCCTGCTTTGTCCAGACCCATCTTCAGGATGTTGGGTCCCAGCAGTGTAACATGTGTCTCTGCATACCAGTGTTTTCTACCCAGTTGAATCCCAAGCCTCCTGTTTGCAAGTGTTTCAAATGTAAAGCCACGGGAACATTGTTCTCGTGCTGGTTTGTTTGGATTTTTTTTTTTTCCTTCAACACCTACAAATTCATTAGACTTTGCCCCAAGGTTCTTGCTGTGCCTTAAAAATATTCATTAAGGATGCTTCACTGGAGGGCAGGGGATGAGCCACAGCCACTGAATATCATCCTCCGCTGGAGAGATCATGGCTGCTTAAGACAGGACGTGTAATTTCAAACGCAGGGGGAACGGAGGACGGCAGGCTGGAATGCCCCCCCGGGAGCTGCCTTGGACCCCAGCTCCAGCACACCGTCTGTACTTGCCTCCTGATGCTTTCTGTATTCCCCTATTTCTGCTGCCCATAAAGCAATCCTTGCTCCTTCCTTTCCTGGGACACTAAACTAGCATCAGATTGCTTTTCCAGCTGTGCCTGAATGAGGGTGGGGACTTTCCTGTCCTCGGTGAATCCCACCCTCCCCTGTCACGGCTGCTAAACCGTCGCTGCAGACGTGTGTTAGTCCTTGTGCTGCGGAATAAATGCACTGCTCCCCAGTAAAGCCTCTCCTTCGGTCCTTACCTGCTCTCCCAGATGACGTGCAGCTCTATCCTGACTATTCCAATTCCTAAAGCTGCCTGACTGGTATTATATTCGCCTGGAGAATCGCATTTATGGAAAAAATGGGGAGAACTAGCCTGCATTAGTTAATACTGGGATGAATATTCGCCTGGAACAACCATTTCTGTATTGTCCTGGTGAATTTAGAGAGACTGAAGTTTGGCATTTGACTGGAGGAAATTTTTCAATTTATCCTCCTATATGACTGGACAGTGAACAAGGTAGCCTACCAACTTGCCTAGCTTTTATGTACTTATGATTCTCCGTGTAGGAAAAGCCTCACAAAAAAGATCCCCTTATCTCATTGCTCTGAGTCCATTAAAAGACATCTATCATTAATGACTCTATTTTTAATTCTATCCTTGCAAATTATTCGCCTGAGATTTTTTCCCTACATGAATTTCACTGAGCTCATTTCTAGTGCATGACTCACTGAACTCTGATTTCCTTGAAGATTACAAAAGGAAACAGCAATGCTTTTATCCTCCCCTCCTCCCTGTGAAGGAATCTTTTGAATTTACTGTTTGTTCTAAATTTGGAAGAAGGATATAATCTGTGGGGGTGGCTGTAATATAATTTTTATCATATCTTGCTGAAATCAGCATAGGATGACTGCATACTCTGCAGTGCCATCCCCTCATTCCTGCCTTTTGCTGAATTAGCAAACAGTCACTGGAGAAATAACTGGCGTGTCCCTGGTGTGGGCATTTCATCCCTTTTCCTTTGCTGAGACAAGTCCAGCCTACATTTAGTTCCATCCAAACACCCTGTCACCCAACCTAGCCAGCATTTTGCTGTCTCTGTCACTGTGATTTTTTTTTTTTTGGTAATGTCCATCCAAATCTCCCCTCAGTGCAGTATTTTATGCCTTTCCAAACTACAGCACTGTGCACATATCTGAAGACCTACAGGACCACAAGTGACTTGTCTATTTTTTAATAGAAACAAGTAAAATTCTTTAAATCTTGCCTTGTCATTCACCTTTATTAGTCCTCTGATTGAGCCGCTGCTACAAGAATCTAGGTTTGTCTCTGGAAGAATTATCTCCAATTGCCCACTGCATCTGAAGGTGGGTATGTCATTATTTTTCCATAAAGTTTCTTCCACCTGAAAATTTGACACTATGCTTTTCCAAGATATGCCAGCATCGCCCGCTTCCGTAACCGAGAGAGCCTGGCTCTCTTTGACGCTGCAAATCCTCCATCTGATCAGACACATTTTAAGCAGCCTGAGCCAAGGACCTCATGCGGCGAATTTCAGTGCAAGCGCCCCGAAGTTTGATAAAGGCACAAGCAATTGAAAAGACGGTCATTTCCTTTTAAGTGCAAGCTTACCGTGCCCGCTCTGGCTACGGCAAATACAGCTCTGTCGCAGAAGAGGCTGTGTTTGGATGGTAACAAAAGCAGTACCTACACTTCGTCTGAATGGCTCTACTCCCATTGCTTTATAGCAGGAAGGAGTCGGTGGCTCCTAGGTAAGCACGGGCGTGCCTGGGCTGGAGGGTTGAACAAACCTACGGGTCAAGCTATTTACGGGAGGCTTTCTGAGAGGTGCCTGCTGTGTGGGTGAAGAAGGCTTTTCTCAAAGGCTGCAGTCTTAGACCTGAAACGTTGAGCCGTAACCACACTCTCTGCAGCCCTTTCCCATTTTCTGTTCCTTGTGTCACAGCAGGAGAGGAGAGATTATGCAGATGCTGCCGCCTTCTGTTATTCCTCTTTAAGCTCCTTCATGCCGTAGTCTTCAAGAAGAGTCAGGGCTGAATGTAACAGCTGCTTTTCGGGGCTGGTCTGAACAAAATCTCCTTAGGCTCCAGGCCGGTCAATTTAGGGAGCAAAAGTTTAAGATCCTTCTTGGATTTAGAAATAATTTTCTCTCTAAATTAATACGCAATCACTAGCAAAGTCTAGTTATTTCTGAATGTAGTTAAGTTCTGAATTTAGTGAATTTTAGTTTAATCCTTCAAACTGAAAGATACTGGTTTTGTACACCATTGTGCTGCCCGTAACGTGTAAATAGGGAGGAGCTGTACCTATTCACAACATCATCACGCTATGTAAGTTCACACTTCTCCAAATTCTCATGCTGGTAAAGCATATATATACTCCAGACCTGTTTTTTTCTGGCACCCTGAAGAAGGGAGCAAGCAGTAAATAATCCAAAATGTTTTTCTCTTATTCCAAATCCTGTCATTTTGATGTCTCAGACTGAAGTTTGGAGGGTGAAAACTCTCTGCGTTTTGTGATTTGCACAGTGGAGAATACGACCAGCGCTCAAGAAATCACAGAAGATAGTTACTCATTTTTGCCTTACACTTGTGAAAATAAGCAGAAATGTTCATTAGGAATGCCTTATTTTTTAAAAAAAACTTGTGGCCAGCATAAACATTAACAATTTTTCATGTATTTATTTCATTTAATGCATTGCTTTTATTGTTAGATTTGAAAAACAGTTTGCATTTTTGTGCTTTTTTTGCCTTTAGTACTTAACGTTAATTTGTTTTGATTCACGCTTGTAAGCACTGGTTATCAAACAGTGCCTACTAATTAGCAGTCATTGCAGGTTTGTGGTACATTTGCTAATATATTAGATGTCTGGCTCCCCTTAGAGCGTTTTTCTGCTCCTGTGGGTGTGGTTGCAGAGTAAAGATCTCTGTGTGAATTCAATTAAATTACAAAATACTGCTTCCATGTTAAATGAGAAGATTAACTGAGAGTGTGCAAGTGCTCTCAGTCTGCTCAGCAGGGCTGGCGCTCCTCTCATGTCCGTGGCAGCGTCATAAAAATCATCACGAGTAATTATCTTTGACTCAGTGGGTCAATGATTTGAAGGTGGTGAGGGAGGTCTGGCCAAACCAGACCAAGCAGTTTAGCACCTGTGATTTACCTGCAAGAGGGGGGGTCCCAGGGGTATGGAGGACAGGGCGTCTCACCATGGGTGAATGGTCACAGCCCGCCTGTGCTGCAGCGGGACGGCGTGTGGTGGATTCAGGCTTGCTGCCGGGCAGCTGCAACGGCAGCCAGAAGCAATGGAGCAAGAAGAGCCCACGTGTGAGGAGATCGGCCCTGCTGGATATACCCCTCGAGTCTTCCCTGCATCGGTCCCCTCTCAAGTGTGCCAGTTCTGCCTCATTTCAGACTGGCCGTTTAGGGTTACAAGCGGGAGCAGGAGGGGAGGGCTGTACTGGTGAATGGAAGAGGAAATCTGCAGCATTCGGCACAACTCCGTGTCCTCCCAGGTGTCCTGCGGGGGGCTTACCGGGACTCCCATGATCTTGAGGCCAGACAGTGTGACTGAGCAGGATGGAAAGGAAGCAACCTGCAGAAGATCCCCATGCTACAGACATGAGACAGGTAACTTATCTCATAAAAACGCCCGTTTTCTCAGTACAGTAGCATAAGAAGGGGTTTCCAGTGATGTGGAAGGTGATCAGGTGGCAGACTATCTCTGCATGTGCCTCCCACACAGTCCAACAGCAGCACAAGGCTCTGCTGACCAACAGTTAATCTCCAGAATGAACTGAGCTTGTTCCAGGGGCAAATTCAAAATGAACAGCAAGTAAGTCCTGCTTATCCTTGGTGGTGTGGCCTCCTTGTAGAAGGAGGAAGGTCTCAAAACCCATGAATGGCATTAGGGCATGATTTAAACAGCAAAGTGGTAAACAAAAGGGCAAAGGGATTGCCTTCCATCCTGTCCTTTCCCAAAGCTAATGTTATCAGAGACCTTCACCCCAGAATCAGTTAGTAAAATGAGAATAACAGGGAGCAACTACCCAAGATGGTCAGGACACCACTCAAGTAATACCAAGCATCCTGATGAGGAATGTAGATGTTACTCCCTTCTGCACCACAGATATTCAAGTAGACTGTTAGCGTCCCAGCACTGCTGCCTGCCCAGCAACCCCCCATCTGAAAAACACAGGCAAAGAAATCTGCAGAAAAATCAGGTTTATTTCCCTTCTCTGCTACAGCAATGACCATGCCCCTGTGCTCAGGTAGAAGATGTCCATCTCTTTGGCACTCTTTGCTTCATGCTTTCATGCCCACAATCATATCATGGACCTTTTGGTTGAGGGCTCCTCCGTGGACTCCCTTCTTGCCCATGAGAAAGATCAGGGCATTGGGGGTCTTCCCAATACAGATGGACCTGCTGTCAATGCCTTTACTTCTGACATCCATCGCATTGTCTTCATCCACCATCAGGTTGTCACGAATCACACTGCACTTTTTGCCAGCTACAGTGATTCCTGTTAGCAGGAACGTTTTCCGATCCTGGTCCATGATCAAGGCCACTTCCTGAGGTGAGATGGCTGCGAGGAGCCCTCCTGGCTTGGCTGCCCAGACACACTTGTTGTCAGAGAGGCCCACGATAGCCACATCTTCAATGTTCCTGTCCACCAGGATGCCGTTGATGTCGTACTTCCAATAATCCATTGTGGCCGGGCTGTCCAAATCTCTCAGAAATGCCCACGACCGAATTTCCCCGTGTTCTGCCAGCTGGCACTTTGGTCTCGGCACACTGATCCTGCAAATGTCAATTTGCTGGTTTGACCTTCAGATCCCTGCAAGCCTGAATGGGGGAGCTGGGGGAAACCAAGAGCCAAGGCTTTTCCTTTGCCTGTGCGGAGAGAACAGTGACCATAGCGGCGTTTGCCACTCCAGCCTGTTCTATGATGTCGTATTTGCCTCGCAGCTGGGTGTCCCACAAAGGCACTTCCCCGTGACCCTGCCAACAAGAAGGAAGCTCCTGGGGGGGGTTGTCTCACGAGTTTGGTACCAGGCAGCTGGCATGGGCAGATGCCCCAAGGTGGCCAAATGGCACAGGACTCCCCCCACCTCAACTGCAGGTGCCGCCATTTGCCACACCCCCCACCAGCTCTTTGCCTCCAGCCACCTCTTTCCCCCTTCTTCTCCGAGTCAAACCAAACGTCTGAATTTCACACACTCATGTATTCCTGCACAGTTCATACTTCTCCTGCCACACTGCTTTTAATAAAAGCCCAGGTATTAAAAGAAACGCATTTGCTGCCTTGTATTTTGTCAGGCTGGAAACTGACAGCGT
>NW_010550612.1:531-841 GCF_000687285.1 Phaethon lepturus | reverse complement strand
ACTAGATGACCTTTAAAGGTCCCTTCCAATATTCTATTATTCTATAATTCTATGGTTTAGGCTGCTTAAAGAATCACCACCAAAGATATTAGGAAGCAAATGATTTTAATATAAATTTGTAAAAAGCAGTACTTAACAGAATTCGATGGCAAGGTACACTCTATTACTTATTCAACATGGAAAAAGCATACAAAGAGAAATCAAATTATAATTGGATTAGAATGATTTACACATGGATCAGGGGAAATGGTTTTCACAGAGTCAGGGAAATCGAATCGGGTTGCTGGGACTTATATGTGGATTAGGGAAA
>NW_010550612.1:0-430 GCF_000687285.1 Phaethon lepturus | reverse complement strand
CCCCTTGAGTCACGAAGTTCAGAGTGGAACTCTTCCTTCTCAGAGAGGATTCTAGGTGCAGCTGAATCCACTCCTAGTCCCAGACTTGGTCAATGTTTTATGACTAAAGGAATCAAGTGCAGGGGATTTTGGTGTGGTGATGTAGCATATGATTTTGTGTTTTGTGTAACTTTAGAATGGCAACAATATAATGCCAAATAGCGGCAATTTAAAATTCACTAACATTATTAAGACAAATCACAATGTTAAATCACATAATTTTCTAACAAAGCTCAACAACGCGACAACTTAATTAAAGACTTAACAAAGTTCTCTAATTACACACACAGAGATATATAGACATATAAAGGTATACCTGTTAAAAATTCCCCTTGAGTCCAGTGAAATACGCCGAATGCATTTGCATTTCTCAACGGGCGAGGGTTGAGCC
>NW_010550611.1:259-1348 GCF_000687285.1 Phaethon lepturus | reverse complement strand
GCTCTGATGGGGAAATTCATTTGCCTTTTAGGTCCACATTCTGCTGCCACTTTCTGCAAGGAGGGGGATCATTGCCAGCTTTCGTTAGTTTTCAAGAGGTGACCTGAGGGGACCATGCTGATAGCAGAGTCCGTCTTTAACGTAAACGTCTGAATGGCCAGGACACTCAAATGTGACAGAAACGGCCCGAAATGCAGTTCCTTCACCTGTGAGAGACGCATGTTTGAGCTTACATCTCTAACTGACCTTAGCCACCAAAACAGAGTCCTTCAAAGGTGGAGATGTGTCCAGCAGTTCCCGCTGAAACTCCGCCATGGTTATTCTTTAAAAACATAGAGTTAAAGGTCAAAAAGTGAGTGCAGCTCTTCAGTCTAGGGCTCTGGAACCTCCTCCCCCGGTACTGGGCACTTTCTGCCCTTTCTGGGAGCTGCCTCTTTTATCCACCAGTGCTCAGCACCGGGAAGATGGCACGGCTCAAAACAAACCACAGCCCTGCCCCAAAACCCGAGAGCGCTGCATCAGTAATAATAATAATAATAATTTTTTTGGCTTTAATTTTCATGTATAAGATATGCATGAGACAAGACTGGCAGTGGGTCTATAAATAATGGACTAAAATGGAGTAAGTACTTTTACTATTTGAGAGCAGATTCTCAGTTTTAATTGCCTTTTTATATACGTCTGATGCTCATTTACTGAGGAGCGACACTGGAATGGTGAAAATTATAGATTTCCTTGTGAACTTTCAGGCATCTCTTTTCAACATAGAGCTTATTTGTGGGCCCCACGTCAGGGAGATTTCAGCTCGGGTCTGTAGCGTGGTGGTGTTACCGAAATGCTAGTGTGCTGTCGAGGGTTTCTGTAGCAGAAGAGCCGGGCACGGTTCTGGAGGTGCTGAGGTCTGGGAGCAGAAGCGGGCACAAACAACATCCCGACAGAGGGGTATGGAGGCTTTACAAATAATTTTGTTCCCTTTCCCAAGTAAAGCATTGCTAATCCCTGCGCATCTGACGTTGAGGAGGTGTCAGTAGGAAGTGTATTTTGCAAGGAAGAAAATTCCTTGCTGTAACGTTGGGTATCCAGTTCCGG
>NW_010550611.1:0-228 GCF_000687285.1 Phaethon lepturus | reverse complement strand
TGCGGCGTCGGGGGTCCAGCGCTGCCGAGCGTCTCCGGCCATGGAGCTTTGCTGGGTTATCACCGGCGCTCTCTTCTCTGCCACTTCCCCGTCTAAACTCATACTGGGGCAAGAGCAGGGCGAGTGGGCAACCCCCCGAGCCCCCTGTCCCGGCGTACCAGCTCGTCAGTACGTTTTGCGTGCGTGTTTCTTTTTCCGCTTTGCGAGAGGTTTGCTGGCGGGGCCGGC
>NW_010550610.1:0-5304 GCF_000687285.1 Phaethon lepturus | reverse complement strand
AGGGCAGTCGGCACCCGCTCAAAAAACTCACCCGCCCGACACCGCCAAATTTCGGTTTGCTGTCCAAAGCGACGCCAGGTCCAGGCATTTCCTCGTGGGATTCGGTCTCACATAGGAAAGGTCCTTTCGGTCCTCTCTGTCTCCGGGGCCAGGATCAGGCGCTGGTGCCAGGACCCTGCTCCAAGCCCATGGCACCGGCGCATCCCCGAGCTGGGCGAAGCCCCCGCGCGCTGCAGGGTGGCACGGGAGAGCCACGGGCACGCTGATGCGCGACACTTATTAGAGGCAAATCAACGCCAAAACAGCAAACCAAAGTTGCGCGCCGCTTTCCTCTCTCTGCCACCGTCGCGCAGCGCCGCTGCTTTGCGTTCGGCCCGGGTGCGGGGAGGCTGCCAACGGCTACAGGCACCAGAACGGACAAAGTCCCGGCATTGCCGAGCCGCCGTGGCAAGCAGGGTCAGTGGTAGGCAACGTAAGAGGACCTGTTCCATTGAAGACCTTTCCGCTTTAGCCTCAATATTCTAATAAAGACGTGTTATAGACAGTACAGAAAAGCCGAAGAATTTATCAGCATTTGTCGATATTCCTAATGAAGCAGAAGATTCAACATGCAATAGAATTAGCCTACAACAAAGCCTCGCATAGGTCCCATCCTTCTGAGCCCAGAAATCTCCTGCCTATTCCAGTCCGGTACCCTTTTGAGAAATGAGCATCCCTTGAAGCCATTATCATTATAAGCTAAAAGGCCAAATGAGACAGAGTACTGTTGCTCTTCATCTGAATAAACAAATCATTTTTAGATCAAATGCATTAACAATTTATCATCCTAAAATCCAATCAAAAGGAAAAAACAACAATACAGAACATCGATTTCCTACAGCTTTATCTTAATGAAGTGCACATTCCCTTCGTAATTAGCTTTGGAAGGTTTTTTCCCCTTTCCTCAAGCTAATGTGTTATTTGATTTCCATCCAAACGTTAATAAATTGGAGGAAATTTCCCCAAAATGAAGTGGCTTTTGATAATACAGGAAAATGTCTACTCTCTCACTCTGCTATATTTTCCACCGAACAGCCATACTTGTACTGGAGATGATTCAACTTTATTGCATGGTGTCTTTGCGAGGGTGCTTAAATCAATGCCACAGTTGCTGTATTCGGCACAATGTGCCGTTTGTAAACCAGAAAATACAACCTCGCCACTTTTATCCTTTTCCTTACCGACATCAAATATTAATTTAACTTTTATTATAACAGGGCAAAAGCGGACTGTTTTTTATTAACATTTCTAAAATTATAGACATTCAACCCAAAAAGTAGACTCCAGACAAGGCTCGGGAGTCTTCTGCTTGGACTTTATTTGACTTAATTAAAAAGCACTCGGTTCCTTTGTGCACTAAAGTAGTTGCTGACATTGCAGTAGCCACTCAGTCTTTCAAACCAAAACTATTACCTGAACTTAATAAAGTGTCTATTTAATTTATACACCCCCGTGAACTCACCTGTCTCCCACAGAAACAACGTGGGTCTTGCTAGTGGCTAGCGAAGGCAGCACGCTGATGGCAAACTCAGCAGCACCCTGGGGTAACTCAGCTGCTCCATAGCATAATTTCCATCCCCTTCTACCCGCCTTCCCTGCCGTTAATACCATTATCCAACATCCATGATCCAATGATCCACCACGCGTTGCTGGAACCGCTTTTTGCCAGGCCACCTCTCTGTTCTTCCCCTAAATCTCTCTTTTAAACCTTCTTCAAACGATGCTGAACAGAGGACTAATGCCTTCACCCTGCTTCACTGACTATATGCTGAAATGCAACGGCTAATTCGATAGTCTGGTTTTATTTGGATGTATTGCCGAGGTACATGGCAATAGCCATGTCAGAGCATAAAGCCCCAGACCCTACAGCTATCACCTTATTCCTTAGTTACACAGAAAGTCAAAAGTGACCTTATCAAAATCTTGGCTCTTAACATGAGAGGCTCTGTCTTAATCCAAATTTTCACCCTCAGCCTCTTGTAAAAATAAAGGTCCTATTTCAAGCACAGACCCGATCTTTTCCGGCAATGCGGAGCATCGATACCTGAAGGGAGCTGCAAATGCTCTGGCTCCATGTGGGACTGAGATGGACCCTCCAAAGCTGCTTCCCTGAAATGCAAGGCTCTGAGCAGGTCTCTGGGAGCTGCATCTCCTGAAACCAACAGTGGAAACAGTTGTGGGGTTGGATTTTTTTTTTCCCCCCCAACTCACACACTCAAAAGAGAACAAAGCCGTTCCCTAATACAGTTTGTGCATTTTATGGACCAAACAATTAAACAGGTTTTAAAACATCTGCTGACTGCATAATTCCATACAGGGGAGTGTACTCAGCATTTTTAAACAGCAACTGATACGAGATACCACTTAATAGTACAAAACACCAGCAGTCCCGTTAAAATCAATAGAAAATTAGATGCTATGAAAACGCAATATGTGTCCAATTAGTTATAATTGGAGCAAATGGTGATGCAGATAAACTCCTGGAGGAAGAGGTATTTGTCGGGAGCGCTCCCTGCCTGCTTTCGGCACGGAACAGTATCGGCAGTGGCAGGCTCTGCTGTGTCCTATAGCATGAATGATGACCCATCTAATACACCTATGTTAACTGTTATCTAATTATGGAGTTGCTCCGAGCCTGCAGGACTGCTTTGGTGCACCACTGTGCCTGGTGACAAATGATCCTCTGTCACACGGAAACCTCCCTGTTGGACTTGACAAATTATGCCAGCAAACCTGTTTAAGAACTAAAAAATCCTTGAACACGGTGACAGGCAGAGAAAGAGGCTGTTTGGGGACAGTTATTTATTTATTTTTCTGGCGGAGTTTAAGAATTGCGGCTCGGTCCCACACATACTCACTTTTTTCCCTGCCTGTTTGTTGTTATATCGGTTCAAACTCCTTCTCACCAATTATTTTTCAGGCTTCTTTCAACTCCTAAAAACCCAGCTGCACGGCAAAGCGGGAACTAGGTTATGTGATTCTAACGCTTTATTTTTAACATCTTTGGTGCAACACATTGGCCTCCTCTTTGTTTCATCTTATGACTAAAGAAAAAGAGCAAAGATCCCATAACGCAGCGGCACCAAAGGTGCATCCCCAGCCAAGTACTGCTGAGGGCCAGCGCTCCAACCCCTTCATGCCTTTGCAGTGGGCGGAAGCACATCACTTTTGGTACAACAAATATTATTAATTTGAGGGGCATTTTTTCATATAAACACTATAAAGTATCAGTTATTTTACCAAAACTATTGGCTCAGAGCTGAGAAGCAATAATTTGCTCTGGGGTTCATATTTTATTCCCATTTTAAGTTAATAATTCAAATTATTAAAGACTTATGGCCACAAAAAAAAAAAAAAAAAGAGAAAGGCTCATGTTTACCCAGACTCAAAACCTTTTTGCATTATTGGACACTGTTACTTACACTGTTAAGGGAACTCTCTCTCAAGAAAGGGCAAAAAAAAAAGAGAAGTGGCAGCTTTTATTTGTTACGCTGACTCAGCCGAACAGCGGAACAAGAAATGTTAAGACCCAATCCATAACTTTTGTGGCCGCTCAAAGGACTTATTCTTCCTCGACACTGATAAAAGTTTAACATGCAGTTGCCCAGGTTTTTAATAAACTTGTCAACAAAAGAGCAAGGCAAATTGATGGGGACCTTCCCAGGAATAAATTCAGCTTCAAATAGGCCGAATGAGCGTGGAGGACAGAGAGGGGAAGGCATGCGGGCAGCTTTTGCTGGTCTTTGCAAAAATGGCACGATAGATTTTAGCGGGTGCGTTTGCATCTTACTGTCTCAAAGACGCAGCTTTAGGGCAAAGCCGGCTTAATTTAAAGCCGGCGAGGTGGTGCAGCTCCCCATGCGTCAACAGCCCTGGCACCGGTGAGGAAGGGAAGAGTCAAAGCCCGGGTGTAAATGCCCTCTCGCCTGCCTGCCCAGTCCCCGTCCCGCAGCAGACCTGCTCAGGGACAAGCTGCAGCGTCGATCCCCACTTCTTATCCCCAATTCCTCATCGCACATTGTTTCAGGACATCCCCTCCGCGTACCGCCCGCACAGCCATCTCCTCCACTCGGCCAAACCATCCCTGTGCCCCTGCTCCACCTTCTCCCTTCAAACACTCTAGGCTGAGCTTAATTCAAGCGAAACGCAGTCCTTTTCCAGTGCTGTTACTGGCGCTGGGTCAGGCTCCCGCAGCCTTTAGCTACACGTACCCCTCGCGATAGGGACCGGTTATATTGCACCCGTGGGGCCATGAGCTACACGCACCGTCCACCTCCCGCGAGGTTAGGAGTGAAATCATTGCATGAGAGTCATTATTTTCTACTACCCTCACTCAAGTTGGTGCCTTAAATTATTAAGACTTGGGGGGGGTCGTTAATTTGTTTGGCCGAAGTAAATACAAATATTAAATCAGAGCTTTCAATAATCTCACTGCCAGCAAATTAACCCACGACGACCCGAAATAGGGACACCAGTCTCTTCATCTCAGCAACTCCGTGCAACACTTTGCTTCCCGCGTTGCCGGCTCCTTCCCAACGCCTTCCTTCACTTACACCGAACAGCTTCAGCCACTGAAGGCCACGTCCTGCCTCTGACATCGGGTCACTTCCCAGATTGGAAGCGCTACCCTGGCCATCGCGATGAACTTTATTCTTGATTGCTCTTTAGGGCACTGAATTCCTGCTCCTGTAGCTTTATCCGACTCCCCAGATGCCAGGGTTGACTTGCCTATGTAAGGGCTTTGTAGGGATGGCTCCCGTCCTTACAGCTGCTGGGTGACTTCTGTGGTCGGTGGTCACGAGTCCCACGCCTCTTGGCTGCCCAGATGCCACCTAATCCGGTCCCACCAGAAGGCAGCTGAGAATGAGCACTATTTATAGCAGCTGTTCGCCGGTCCCCCCGGGCTCATCAGTCTGCCCAGGGCTTTTTTAGATAACGGCACAGGTCCCAGCGCAGGCCATATCTGGGCATGGCGAGGCGTTCATAGGCACGGCCCTGTGCTGCGTGGAAAAAAAAAAGAGAAGGAAAAAAAAGGGGGAGGAAAAAAAAAAGAAAAAAAAAAGGGGGGGAGGAAAAAAAAGGAAAAAAAAAAAGCAAGCCCTGCATCTGTTGGAGGTGCCAGTCGCTTCCCCCGAGCCCCAGCTCGTAGCTTGCCTCCTGAGCACCACTAGTAACCGCTCCAACTGCTTAAACCTTTGGCTATTAAATTCTGCTCTATTTGAGACACATCTGTGTCTGAAAGCCTTCCACTTGCACACGAGGAAA
>NW_010550609.1:2128-2447 GCF_000687285.1 Phaethon lepturus | reverse complement strand
GGGGCAGATGTCAGGCAGGGGTGCTTGAATCCACCCTCAGATCTGCTGCCCTATCTACAGGGCCGGGGTTTGGGGTTGACTACAAGGTGCCAAAATCCCAAGCCCCTGTGATTTTGGGCTTGGAGACGTGGCCATTGCAAGGCATGGGGGTGTCCACCCCTGAACCCTCCCCTTGCAGGACACCCTGGAGCCCAGAACACCCATCTGCTACCTTGCCCGCTCCCCCAGTGCAACACCTACCGCTGCGGGGACCTCAACCGGAGGGTTTGGCGGCCACGATGCTCTGTGAAACACGGGGCGAGAGCCTCGGGCCTCGGCT
>NW_010550609.1:1115-2105 GCF_000687285.1 Phaethon lepturus | reverse complement strand
TCTGTTTGGTACTTACTTGGCCGGAGGCTGCCATGGCGCAGCGGGGCTGGGCGTGGGTGGGTGGTGGTGAGGTTACTGGGACCCCACTTACTGAGTTACTGGGTTTCTGGGAGCAAATTGGAGACGGCTTGTGGAGGTGATGGAGAGCATCTGTGTGACGTGCTCCTCTACCGCATCATTACCGAACCCTCCCCAAATTCCAGCTTGCATTACCCCAAATGTGCTCCCCAGAATTACGCATCTTTTAAAATCTCTGTTTTTTCACCTCTAACTGTGAGAAGTCCCTGGAGCAATGCCCCTCGCTGCGTTATGTTTGCTGCTACTGCAAGGGTGTTGGGGTGCAAGGAGCCATACTGGGGTGCCTTGCCCACCCACCTGTGAGCATGGGGCTGACTGCGACACCCTGGGGCTGTGCTGGGACTATCCTCATCTTCCCCAGAGGTGTCCAGGCAGCCATGTGGGTCGTGGGACTCCGATGTGGGGCTGTCAGCCAGGGCAGCTCCTGTGCCTCCGGGGAGGGAGGACAAATAGGCAGGAGCCTGGTACCAGGCCGTGCCGATGTCCTGGCTCCAGTGGAATCTGGCTGTACAGGTCAAGCAAATTATCTGGGTTTTAGTTTGCACCCTCTTACCTGAACGTCCAGGACGTGCTCCCGGCACAGGCGCGTACAGCTCATCCCCAGGCTGGGCTTTCCCCTGCGAGGACCTGGGGTCAAAGGAAGATTTATCTCGGTGGTGGTGCTGGGAACTCGTCCACAGAGGAAGGAGGGATGGGACGGCAGCTTTCCTACTCACGCTTTGCTCCCCTGGAGCTGTGTCCCGCTGGTGTGGGGCAGCGTGGAGCAAAACCGCAGCTGGCCGGGGTCCCGCTAAGATGGAGGGATGGCCTGGGGTTTACAAGCACGTGTCCCTCTGCCCACCAAACCCTGGTGCCTCTCTCCACCAACCCCTCTGTGGGGTGTCAGCCCCCAGCACCCCGATCTGCCCCACA
>NW_010550609.1:576-1046 GCF_000687285.1 Phaethon lepturus | reverse complement strand
CTGCCATGGAGGCTCGCCTGGTGCTGGATGGCATCGGCGAGCTTGTGCACAACCCGCTCGTGGGCAGCTCTGGGGGTGTCCTGCAGAGGAGAGAGCCCCGAGTGGGTCTGCCCCCAGAGCTGGGGCAGTTGCCACATGATGCACAGGAGGGTCTGGCCTCGGGGGTTCCCCCGGTGTGCCTCACCTGGCAGCGGGAAAGCAAAGTCAGAGCCTCCTTGTAGTGCCCTATGGCTTTCTGGGGGTCTCCCAGGCGGAAACAGGCTGCTCCCAGCCCCTCGCGCGCTTGCCACTGCCCCTGCACGTCCCCTGGGAGGCGAAGGGCGGCATCAGTGCTGGCCCAGCGCATTGCAGCCGAGGTCCCGAGGAGGGAGCGTCGCTGACGCCCTTTGGATCCGGCGCACACCCGGCTTGACTCCACTCGGCATCCGGCTGCTGCGGAGCCCACAGCCCGGGTGATTTGCCCGTGCGTA
>NW_010550609.1:0-213 GCF_000687285.1 Phaethon lepturus | reverse complement strand
GGGAGTAGCCAAGGCCGATGTCGTTGCAGAGTTTCCCTGCAAGGGCAGAGAGGAAAGGCTGGGTGCGGGTGCTGCTCCCCAGGCACCGAGAGCAAAGGGTGCGGCGCGGTGTTACCTTGCAGGGCTGGGTCGGGGATGCTCTCGCAGAGCAAGCGGCACTGGGCGAGGACCCCCACGATGTCCGCTGCCCTGAACCGTCGGCTCTGCAGCATG
>NW_010550608.1:0-23507 GCF_000687285.1 Phaethon lepturus | reverse complement strand
GTTTTGCAGCAGATGATAGAAGAGAGCTTGTGAAATCTCTCAGGTTGAAACCCCCCTACTTTTCTCAGTCCAGAAAACCACAATAGCTGTTTCAGGTACACCACCAAGAAGTGCAGCTAAGAGAAAGCCTTCAAGTAAGTTTTCAAATGCCCTGAGTTTTGGAAGACAGGATTCAAAGCTCCAGAAAAATCAGTTTTCATTTTTTTCCTCAGCAAAGACCATCCCACAAGGTACGTGTGCTCGCCACTCTTGCAAAGTAAACTGCACTGAAATCATTGGGACTAAAAAAAAAAATCTGAAAGCAGTCACACACCATGCTGTAAAATGCAGATACTTTCCAGGTAATTCCTTCTTTTTCACGGCACAGATATTTCCCCCTTTTCCTCCCCTGTTTGTTAGAGGAATTGAGGTGAGTTTCTCCATAAATAGCCAGAAGAGCAATTCCAGTTCCCCCAGCACTATGACTGAAGGTGGAAGCTGTCTCAGGCACAACAGCTGGGCTCCTCTCTCAAACCAGCAGTGCCAGCAGTGACGGGCACCTTCTCCCCCCTTCCACCTTGTCAGGAGCTGGTCATCCCCAATGGGAGCCACAGAGGCCCTTCCTGTGTGGGCTCCTGCTATGCTCCGGGCAAAACGGTACCCATCCGACTTTGCCGGAGGCAAATTACATGTTGCCTGTTGGGAGCTCTCTGCCAGCACCCTGGTCACGGTGACAGTCTCCAGGTATAACCAACAGGAAGGATTTGGGGGTGACAGCCTTGCCACTAGCATGGCTTGCTCTGCTGTGGGTGGTACATTCAAGCAGAAGGGTGGCAGAATGCAGCTAAGTAGTTTTGGCAACAGCTCCACAGAAAACATCAAGGAGGCTCAAGCCACCACAGGTGACTTCACATCTCATCTAAAAGCCATGTCTCTGCAGTGTAGCAAGGCACAAAGGAATTCAACTGCTAATCAATAAATATTACTATTTCCCAATAAGCCACTACTCTTGAGGGGAAAAAGTTTACATGAACATCCATTTAATTACAGACAAATTTTGTTTTCCTTTCATGTCTTCAAGCCACATTAAAATTAACAAATTAATACTAATTCATCAAACAGAAACATAAGCTTGGAACAGGAGTAAAATGATCCAGAGCAAACTCAAAATAATTGACCCCATTTCACTGGGTGAAAAAAATCATGGTTTCTTCTACATATCTACACATTACAGCATTTCTTAAATGCAGCCCCCTCTTCTAGCCAACGAAGTCTTGTGTTCTAGTGTTAAATCACACTTTTACAGGTTCTACAAGCACATAAACACTTTTTCTTAGACATTAATTTGGGGAAAAAAGCATCACCCAAAATTATTTGGCAAGTATTTTCTACAAAGTTTTGCCAGTTGCACACAAACACCTACCTACCACTTGGCAGTGTTTTACAAAATGCAAATCTCTGTGAGCTGCAGCATCTCATACCTGGAGCATCCCCCCCCCCTTTTTTTTTCCTAGAATGAGGGGAAATAATGAGAGAAGCAGAAAGATCATTTCAATCCTACATAGAGAACAAACTGCAAGATAAATATGAAGTAATATCCTAAAATTACTCTTCTAGAGACAGCTTTGTTCAAAATCAATTGAAAAAAAAGCCCACTTGAAAAGAGAAAGTGAGACAGGGAGGGTAGGAAGGAGAGCAGACCAGGCAGACCAAGTAGGCAGCACTGCTACAATCTAGACCACAACGTGCCAGCGAGGCAGCAGCTGTGGGAAAACCCCACGGCCAGGCGCCCTGGCTCTGCACCGGCGAGTTACCGCTCCGGGTGGGAGCCCTGCTTAGCCAGGGCATGGCACACCATCCAACACCACACTTTGACTGGTAGCAACCAGGCACCGTATCAAGTGCATCACACATGTCAACAGAGCCGATGTGCTCAGGGCCTGAAAGCAGGTGTCCCTGCTGCCACTGTCACCCAGGACTAGGTCCTCTGCTTGGCTCACAGTAACGGGGCTGAGCGGCTGGGTGACCCCATCCGTGACAATGAAGTTGGGCTGTTGCTATGGTCTCTCTGGAGCTGCTCCATGAAAGCTCAGTCCTAGAAAGTGCCATATGAAGCAGAAATAATTAGCAGACCTGCATGAACAGGGGTTCCCAGCCAGCAAGGAGAGAAATGCAATAATAAAGACCAGCTTGACCCAAAAGAGTATTGCAGACATACGGCTGAGCTCTGCAAATCACTAAGTGTGAATTCTCTCCCCTTGCTCAGCAGCCTAGCTGCTGCAACCCCTGGCAGCAGGCGTGAGACAACACTTGGCCAGAGAAGAGCTAGCGCTGCCTTTATCCAGAAATAACCATCACTCCAATACCTACACAACAATTCCCTCTCCTTGCTGCAAAACAGGGAGAAGTAGCAATTTGGTGCCAAGAAAAGAAATATCATAGACACCAGGTTTTTCTCTTTGAATAAGCAGGAGAGAGGGACACGGGGAATTTTCACCTGTTAGCATGGCTTTACAAAGCAGCCTTTCAAAGGAGAGCAAGCATCACTTAGAGATGCTGGATAGGCTGGAGTCCCAGAAAGAGATGCAGCAGGGACTTAGGCAAAGGCTGTTTGGTGCTGCAGTAGAGGGAGGAGTCCATGTTTCTCCATACCATTGCAGCTGCCTTGCAGGGGCGACTGATCTACAACGAGAGGGACTCTGACCACAGGAAGGTTCACCAGTCGCACTTCTGACTGCTTTAAAGGGAGAGGACAAAATCACTTTTGGCTTGGATCCAGGCTTGCCTCGTCACTGCTGCTGCTTACTTTCACAGCTATCCATTATCATCTTGCTATTTTGACTTTGCTCAACACGCCAGCAACATGGGTCCTCGCATGTTGTGGTTTCTATGGTTTTGCATACAAACAGATAGCTGGGACTAATTCTGAGTCAGGGCTTCTTGCCTCCCGCCGCTCTCTGCTTGCAGCTGGCTGGAAATTATGTAACGGCTTCGCTTCTGGTCTTAAGACAGAGAAGCTCCCATCAGATTAAATGAGGAAATACAGTCCACTCACCACCCCTCACCCACGAGCTCTGCCAGTGCAGGCAGTGGGCGTCAGGCTGGAGAGGTATCAACTCCGGGCACCTAACTTTCTGCATTTGCAGCACGTGGGTGCTGGGAGGAGTTGCAGTGCCTGGGAAGGGATCAGGTCTCTCCGCCTCGGGAGGAGACAGTTTGGAGTTAATATACATAAACCAGTCAGTTCTGCTAAAGTGGTTAGCTGTGAAATAGCTAGCAGTTCCATTTTCCCCCATGAGTTTCAAGATTAACAAGCCCCCAGAGAGTGAAAAGAAACAGATCATCCTTTCCAAAGGTTTTGTTTCAGGCTGTTTGCAGAATCAGGAAGATAATGCATCAATTTATCAATACTCACTAGTTTTAGGTTTCAGAAATCTTCTCCACAACCACAAGGGTAAGACAGCATGAAGATGAAGGGAGGTTATCTGAAAAATCTTACAGCTGTCCCAGAGAAGTCTCAATCGCCAATGTACTCTGTTCTCCCAAATCCCAGCCTCTTACCTTCCATGGTCATAGGATTCCTCCCTGTCGCAGTTCAGCTCACCACCAGAAAACTAACCCAGCAGTGAGAGCAGACGGTGCCTTGCTGGGTTTCTGAGCAGAGGGATGGGAACAAAGTGCCCTTTTTCAGCAGCAGGAAGCTATCGGATCAGTTCATGGGCAAGTCAATACTGCAAAACCTGGAGTGTGAAGCATTGCTTTAAGGCGGATCTGCAGCAAATATTACAAGTCCCAGCTATCTGGCATTTACACTCCAATCCAAGGAGATGGCTTGTGTATATAATAGGGTTGCTAAAGCAGCCCAGAACTCTTAAAACAATGGAAAATGTGATTTAAAAAATTATCTTAGTGGCTCCTGTTGCAAGTGCTGTGGCATAAGAAATGGAAAACATTTAAGTCAATTTATCACATCCAACTATTACATGATCCAGTGAGTTGCTCTAATTGCTGCTTGGATATTTAAAACTGCCTGGTTACACATGAGAGCAGATCCTTCAGGGTCCGTTTCAATCTTAGAGAACAGTAAGCCTGGTTCTTGGGATAGCTTTTAAGTGGGCTTTAACAAATGGAGGAGGAAGTCTCTGCCACAAGATGCACTTCCATGCCACTCCCCCACGGGTGATCCACTCCCACCATCTCCCCCAAGTCAGAGATGGTAAGCGTAAGTCAAAGGAAGTAGCTGAAAACTCTATTTTTTATTTCAAGGTTATTTTGCAGCCAGATCAGCAGCCTGATTCAACTCTGCTCACTTTGGTGGCAGCAGTATTGCCTTAAATCAGCTGGCATAAGCAGTGAAACTGGACCCACAGACAAATGAAATAATGTTGTCAGCCCTTCTTTGGCACATGAATAGTCTTTCCCCACTCCACAGCCCAAGGATTTTTGAGTAAAGACATTCAGGAGGGAGTGGTACCTTTTATCACCGCCATGCGCTGTCAGTGTAGAATCAGAAATAAGCATGCATCTTATCTCACAGCGGGGAAAAAAAAAGCTTATTTCCTACACTAACCTTTGTCTCACAGTTTGTCTCATGGCTTGCCAGCACCAAGAGTTTTACTTCATGCTAAGTCGGATGGGTGCCAAGTTACTCCCTTTAACACTGAACAAAAAAAAATCCCGGAAATTAAATTTGAGTCCCAGAGGCTTCAGTGGGAGAACAGCAGCTGCAGTACATATATGCTGAGGTATTTGCACATGTGTGAACAAACTCACAGAAAAACAAACTCAGAGGTGAGTGCAGCCAAGCCCTTGCACTGCACGCTCTCCGAGGCAAAGGCCACCACCCTCTCGGCGCTACTGCAGTGCTGAGTACCTACACTGCGGTAGAAGTAGTAGGTAGGACCTACACTGCGGTCACTGTGGCTGAAGTAGTACAGCCCTGCCATTAGGGTGAAAGAGCACAGTTTTTGCTCCTGCTTTTGCAGAAAACAGTGCTGGTGATCAGATCCTTCTCCCAGAACAAGATCTGCCCTCCGCTTGATACGAGGGATGCAACACAGATATCCCAGCCTCCAGCAGTCTAAGCAGTCTCTTCAGTCATCAGCTCTACTCGAAGAGATCTAAGGAGTCTCAGCGAATGCCACTAGCCCCAGTGTGACTGCGACAAGCTTGAGGTTTACACATCCAAACCCCAGTACTGGGAGCCATCTGGTCCCCAGCAGTCATCGGCTCCTCTTGCGCAGAGACACGATGCAGCTGTGTCTCACTCACTGCTGGAACTCACCCAGGCCTCTCTCAGTATACCAGATAACAGTCATACGTCAGCACCTCACGTACTCCGGACCGTGCCCAGCTCCATGTTCCATTCAGGCTTACGGGTGCATGATGTTGCCTCTGGACATTTTCTGCTTATTCCAGCCTCGCACACCATGCCCAACACTGTACCTGGGTACTGATGAAGACCTTTCAAATCTTAGTTCGTCACCTATATTTAGTTGCAAACTTTCATTTGCCTGTTTTTAAATTAGCAGGAGCAGATTTCCACTTAAGCCAGGCACTTTGCGCTACAGGCTCACAGCCTTTCTGCCGGGCTGCCACCAGACCCCACTCTTGGTCTACAGAATGTCCCACCATTCGGCACCAACAGCTGCCTCTTTCCAGTAAGGGAGTTGTGCAGATAAGTTCTAAAGAAATTAAACGTAACTACCCCTGGGGCAGGAGATTGCTTCTCACTTGATAGCACAGCGTGGGGGATTTTTTAAGTCATGTAATCTAATACTGATAGGAAACAACACTAGTCTTCTTTTTCCTCTTTCTAAGCTGTTAGTACAGTACGCAGAAGTATTAGCCACTTCAGAAAGGATGAAAATCTCTTTCGCATGCGCTCTCTCTCTAAGGGAAGAAATCCCCCTTGTTTTCAGTAGCTTCCTCCTTTTTTTAATCAACCGTACACTGAACAACTTAGAACACTGAAAGCCATCACTGCTCTCTGAAAATCACCAAACAAACTTTCATGTGGTTACATTTGAACCACTGTCTACCTGGACAGTATCAGTAAAAGGCAGTAACATCTACTAATGTTTGTGATTGATCAGGTCTTCCCTCATCCTTCGTCTTTTGCTTTTTCACCAGCTGCATTTATATTTGTGGGACCGAAAGACAAACAGTACCCAGGTTGATTCCCTGCTGATACGTACTTCCTTCTCTGCACACACACACCCCCAGACAGACAGCCGTTATCTTTTTCTCTTCCCCTTTCTTGGCCCCTGTTGCAGTAAACCTACTCCTGAGTTCTCTATACTAGAGAAATAGAGTGAAAAATACTATGAAAAGGTATCCCATCTTCTTTAAAAAGTTCAAGTTAATTCCTTCTTGACCTTGGCAGGCTACTAGCAGCCTTTCTTAAGTGCAAAGGAAAATTATCCTTAATTTAGCACATACACCCATAAATATGATTACTCCCAAGGCTATATGGCCCACATTGAAAAAGTCCAGTACCTCCATATCTTCTGTAGCAAAACAAAAATGAAACTTGTAGGCTACAGGCATGTAAAAAAGGGTCTTAATATTTTTATAAGCTAAAAAGCTAAAGACAACAAATGTCAAAAGAAAGCAGGCAAATCATGTAATACCTGAAAGTAATCTGTGATGAAGGATCCAAGTTCACTCTTCAGCAGCCGCCTGTAGACAGAAGGAATGCATCCATGAAGTAACAGCCATTTCTGGACATTTCTTACAGGTATATCCTCACTTTACTACCAGTCATACCAAAGATATGTGAGTATATGTGAATGTGTCATTTTGGCCACAGTTAGATTTCTTTTACATGAATGTATATATTCCACAAATGCCCACAAAGGCTATTCTTAAATTACGAAGGAATGAAACAGTTTCCCTGAAATTTTCTATTTATAAGCCATACACCTAGAACAAGCCAAAAAAAAAACCCAAAACAAAAACAAACCACACTGTCTCTCCTGAATGCACAGAAAGTTGGGGAGACAATTTATTTAGTTTGAAATTAACCATTTTTTCTGCTTTTTCTTTAAACGAAGATGCCTTTCATTTCACTGATAATAGCGTATCTCCCTAAGGCTATACTTCCTTTTCTCTTGAAAGTAGAAGGTAGAAGGATAAGGAGAGGAGCAATGAACACACAAGCAGAAGCTGTGGCTTCCCCATGACTATAGCATTAAAAAAAACCCACGTACTTTTTAAGAAAGAAATTCTAGAAATTTAACAAGAGGTATTTTAAACACATGCAAGCAGACGACACTCAAAACAAGTATTTCTGAATAAAACCACCACTTTTTCCTAATCTTTGCTGAAATTTGATTTTGACAGCAACCTTCCTCCCTACCCATTTTGTAATACTTCTACATTTATTCGCACACCAGCATGCCTTTACTCTTTCTCTCTCAGAGTGCTTATATTCACCCCGCCCATCTCAAAGCACATTTTTATTTCTACGAGATGGGTAAACCAGGTAAGTCTTTGGGGGCTTATTTGCCAGCAGCTCTTCCGCCAGCTGATTGACAAGCCCACAGCAGGACTTTGCCTCATGCAGGTAGACCAGCAACCAGAGGCTTGCACCCTAGTGAGAACCCAAGGGAGGGGTCTCCTAATCATGGCCAGGTTACCTCCTGCTTCCTGAAATCCCATCTCCCAATGGCATTTCTTACATTTCTTCTTGCTGTGACAACTGACTTTCACAGCATTAAAAAAAAAAAAAAAGTAGCCAGTGAGATAATATCAAATTACAGCAAGATAAAAACTTGGTGGCAGCAATCCAGAGCAAAATGTTACCACCTGCTCTTCTCCTGGTCCTGTCGTTACTGTCCTACTTTAAAACTCTCCTGCATTTTCCATGCGCAAATAACTAAGTGCTGTGCAGGATCTGTGAGTCTCTTAAAGCACTGCGTTTGCAAACTTCCACCGAGGAGCTGAATGGAGAACTGCAAGCAAGGAAAATGCACCAGCTCGACCTACCGGCACACAAGAGTTGGCTGTCTGACAGGTCTGGCTTTTTGCCCAGTGTCAGGCTAGAGATTCACCTCACGCATGCAGAGATAACATTTTGTTGGGAGCTACACCAAGAGTCACAAGTGTGAGGCTGCAGGTGCGCGTACAAACACAGATGCAGATGCATGTCCTATGCTCCTTAGGCGGACATAAATGAGCTGCTTGAATGTTAAAGTGGCCTATTTAGAGAATGACATTTGGAGATGTAATCAATGCTCAGGGCACCTGCAGGAACATTAATCATATATTTCAAGGTGAGTGCTTCCAAGTACTGCCCGGGAGTCCCTGTCCACGGAAGAGGGCATTCCCCCTCCCACCATCAGGACTGCTTACAAAGCATACACATTTCACAAAGAATTTCCTGTTCTTCGCCCAGCTCTTGACAGTCTAGATCCACTTCAGTAACCAACATGAAGAGAGCATGATCTAGCCTCTGGGGCCAAGCCCGGGCAGCACAGCAATTCTGCTCGGCGTGCTGCCTCCCCGCAAGGGTGGGAAGGAGTGCCTGCTCGGACGGGGCAGGGAAAGCAGGCTGCAGCCACCGCAGCGGGCAGCAGCCTGGCAGACAAGTCACAAAAACCAAAGCTGGTCCCCAAGTCTGCCAACAGGCTGTGGGTTTGAGTATTTCCAAAGTCTTACGACATTTGTTTTTCTTTTCACGTACAGAAATACTCATCCCATGGAGAATTAAGACTGCTCCAAGTACTTAAACCTGAGTTGAGGACTTCTAACCTAAACTTCTAACCTGAGCACACTAAAACACCATTAAAGCATGAGACACTGCCCTCACGCAGCTCTCAAAAGGAATTACATTAAACTTTCTCCTTTAGGACCAGATCAAATAGGACAGTCTTGTGCCCTGCAAGCTGCATTTATTTTCAAAGTAGGGAAGTGGGTAGTTTGGACTGCTGCTTAGTACGTGCTTAGCCCGAATTGCTGTTTGAACCTTGGCGCTCAGGAAAAATGCAATAGTGATGGGGACCGGGGCATATAAAAGGGGAAGTGGAGACCTGTATGGCAGCATCCATGATGGATGAATATGGATGTAGTGGGAAAGAGAGAGGAAGGAGTAACTACATCCATGAGCTCAGACAATAATCCTCTTAGCAGCACTTGGAACCAAGGCAAGAATAAATTGTTCTTTATCTGCACTACAGTCCTATCTACTAATAACCAAACTTTCCAAATAATCAGAATAAAACCACAGATAATCATGAAACCTGCTAAAAAAGAAATGATACTTTTAATCATCACTAGCATCAGTACTAGAAAATGTTTGTTAGGCTTTTAGTTTTTTATCTTCAGGGTTCATATTTTCAGGTCTTGCTCTGCAATTATCATGTGAAGATTAAGCTTTTAAATGAAATGCTGTGTTTTTCTTTCATTTTAAACACTCCATGGTTCTGAGAGGCTTGGGTTTAGAAAAGAGATGTTACTACCATCACAAATGCCCTGATAAAAATGTGTAAAAAACAGCCAGAAGAGGCAAACTGCCTAGGAGGGGACAAAATCCTTATAATCCAAGTCAATACACGTCCTGTCTTTGCCAAAGCTTCACATCCACACAAGTCAGAGAAGTTATTCAAGTGCCCCATGCCATTCACTCCACCCAAGAGCAAAAAATAATTCAGTTAGCCTGAAACCCCAAAGCTGTGCTTAAATTTGCTTTGATCCCTGCTCCTCCCACCAATATCCTCTAACTGTGGTTCTGCAGGAGAAGAAAACAAAGCAAACACCAAACAAGCAGCAACAAAAATCCTTTTGCATGCATTTCAGCAACCTACCTGATATTTTCATTGAGGGTGTAAAGTTCATTGTTCTGCAAGCCTCCCCCTTTGAACACATTTATCACTGCTGTTTGAACACTGCCAAAGAAGAAATAAGACAGTGTAACATCCATAAATAACAGCCACCAGTACGATTTAACACAGAGCACAATGTGAGCTAGCCACCAAAACCTGAGTGGTTATAATGGGGTGGAAGAGGTTAATTGCACTTAAATACTTCCACTCTTTCTCCCCTGGAAATCATCACTTATTTACATACATCTCTCATGGGAGACAGAGCAGAACCAACCTCAAGCTGTGCCTACAGCAAGCAAAGGAAAGTTGTTACAGGGACTGTTCACAAAGAACACGTTCACAACAGATATGTTTTTAACGTGACTGTTTAGGGGATCTCTGCTGTGTGCTACAGGCTAGATGCTATGAGGATACACAGATTTTTATCAATATCTGCCAAACACATCACATCATTGCATTATCCAGTGATGCTCGCAGGAACCACCCAACCTGCAGTGTCTGGTAGGACCCTGGCTGTGCTGGAAGATGTTCTGCAGCCACCATCACCTCAGTCACAACTTTAAGCCCTGTTAATGCTTGTGAGATGCTATTGGAGGATCTTCTAACTCATACTTCTCTAACCAGCACAGAGGAAGTCATGAAGTGACAGCATACAAGATGGTTTAGCAGGTCTAAAGGCTTGCCATGACTAACGAGAGGAGGTGTCCTTCTCTTAATGGGCATTCCCTTCTGTGGGCCAGCTATGGCATTTGCACGCTTCATAGACCTCAGCTCGCTATCCTGGCACAAAACTGCAATGTTTTTGCTGGGCTGCTCTTTGTGCAACCTTAGAGGCTGAGCTAGGTCAGCAAAAGAGAGGGGCCTGTGGAATGCAGAGCTGGTGCAAGGTGGCAGAAGGAAACATGGGAACACCCACGTTTGGTAGCAGCAGATCATTAGATCAGATCAGGACATCTCACTCTTCATGCTACATATTGTTTTTCCAGTTGCCATTGCAAGATTTGGTTGTCAATAGGAAATGCTAATAGAAGCCACAAGTTTAGTAGTTGTCAGAGGAACTTGACTGTGGTAAAAGCTTCATAATATGCAAATAAATGCCTGCTGTGTATTAAGAAACTGGTGTTTATTACATTACTAGGAATGTGTTTTCCTAAACAATTCTTAAAAATGCAACCATTAACAAAGAGCAATTCTGTTTTACTTCAAGCCGGTACCTCTGAATGTTGGCCAAAACCAAGGCTGAACATCAGTAGGTCTAATTTTGTCACCTCCACAGGGTCTGTCAATGCCAGCAAAGCCTGGGCATGCCAAAAAGTCATGCATGCTAATAAACAGATGAGCTTAGCCATAAATGGTCTGAAGCACAAAGATCAGGCATGCACAGCCCTTATCACAGGGCTGCTGCAGAGCAACGACTTAGCCTATGCAGGTCCTGCTCACCTGTTCCAGGCAGAGTTGGAGCTGAGCTGCAGAGCCTGCCGGGCTGCCTGGAACCGCGGCAGGTCACTGAGGACTGGGGAGCTCATGAAGCGAGGTCGGGGCCTTCTGAACGAACCCATCTTGTGAAACTGGAGAGCAAAGGATGGAGCTATGGTGAACCCTCCAGTCATAGGGTCAGGTGGAGTGGAGCAGAGCTATCAGAAAGTCTGTTCTCTTGAAGGTCCAATCATCAATCTCAGTGATGTCAATGAGTCTTCAAATGCAAGACTTCAAACTTCAACCTGCAGCAAAAGCAAAGAGTCAGCCTTGGGCTAGCAGTTCCCCACAGTGTCAGGTTGTACATGGACACGCACTGCAAGACGATGAAGGAATTGAAGCAGTCCTGCAAAGTGAGGAGAAAGGAAAAGAGCAAGACAGAGAAGGAAGGGGTGAAAATATCCTATCCCATTAACAATAAATCTGGGGAAATCTTCCAGAGCTCTTCAACAGCAGCCCCCTTTCCCGTCTTGCCCCTTAAATAATGACCAAACACAACCAGGCAGAAATACAAGCATGGTGTCTCTTTCTGTTTCAGTTAGCAGAGATGGAGGAACAGAGGTGCCTAAACTCTTCTGCCAGAGGCACTTTACAAATATCTTTAAATACAGTTAGCCAGTCAGCCTGTATAAAACAGTAGAAAGTGGAGAAGTAGAAAAGAAAACTATTTCACCAGAAAGGAACAAAGATGAACAATGGAAGAAAAGATGAACAGACAAACACAATGCTTTATTTTTTTTTTTTTGAGAAGTGTTGTGCAAGGGAATAAACCCACTTGTTACCAGTCCATTACAAAAAGGATACAATAAGGAACTTCTGCAAAAGAGGTCTGACAACCAGATATTTTGAGAGTAAACAGGACTTTTATGTTTCTTTTGTTTTCTATAGCACTAGAAGTAACTGCTAGGCCAAATAGAAATGCCTGTATTTTCCCCTCTGATCATCATCTCCATATAGATGAATATATAGCCCCAAGTAAACCACAGAAACAGAAGTAGTTAGCTTGGATAAAAACCACAAAAAAAAACTTTGGCAAAGCTTCTGTACTTTGAAATCTTCCCACTTCAGATGAAAACAAGCAGTAGATGTAGTTGGCAGTTTGGACAATGGAGATGTGGGAGAAAGGAGAGAGGAGGATATAAACTAAACAAAAAAGTTGTGTAACTGAAATGCACATAGAAGATGTAAAGCAAAATCTTCTCTTTTCCACTACATTTTCAGCATGAGGTGAAAAGAGAGATGATCAGCCAAAGAAATGTTGTGTATCTGCACAATGCTTCTAATTTGACTAGTGCTTATCTTCAGGAAACTCTTTCCACTCCCCAAACCATAACTAACTCTTTTACATGTAAGAGAACAGCTTTCTTCCCGCTTGGCCAGCCCCATTTCACATTGAGCTCACTTTGCTACCCTGCCTCTGCATCACCTTGCTGAATTCTGATCAACCATTGTGAAGCCCTCGCACGCCCTTGCTGCGCCACAGACACCATGCACCCTGCTGCCGAGGAAGTTAAATGAGAAAAAACAGAGAAAACACCTCATTTTTTAGACACTGAAACATGTGGTACTATCATTCGTGGTGCTACTCAAGAAATAACTACGGTTGTTATTCCCCCACAAGCTAAATATAGTTTGCACAGATCTTTGTGGAACTGGAACATGGCTACAAGTGCAACTTTATTCTGTCTTTAGACAACTCTTGGCTGTTTTTAGAGATGACAAAGCCCAGACAGTCTTTCATGACACAAGCTTAGCCTTAAAGGGCAGCAAACTGTTGATTCTGTGGCTGCTCTGTTCCAATTTAAAAAAAAAAGTCATAACTTTCACAAATTAAGAATAAAGGTAAACTAATATAACCAAATCAGAAGGGTCTTCTGTGTGCATTTTGAAATAACAGTTCATTTGACATTGCCCACACATTTTCAATCTGCCAGCAATTTCTCTATTGGCAACTATAACCACATCAGTAATCATCAGAGGAAAACAGCTTACAGTACCTTGGAGAGCCGAGGGCAGGTTTTTCTCACAACATACCAAAAGGTGTCAGGGAGGCAAAGCTAAGTGTAATGGATGATTCTGTTGCAAAAGAAGTGCTTGTGCCAGTGTTTGTGGTCTCCAAGTTCCAAAGCTGACAGCATAAGGAGCTGAATGAGTGACAGCTCACTTCTCCCAGCAGTGCAGTAAAATTTCTAGCTTAACAATTTTTACACAGGGAGAACGGCATATACTTTTCAGAGCTATAAAATGCAATACAGGTGTTACTTTAGGTCAGTTGTATGCATTTAACATGAAGAGAAAGCATTGGTTAAGATGCCTGTGCTAGCTCACAAGTGTCCTTTTATCACAATTCCAGGTGCCGTAAGTGTATACAAGTATCTCTCTCCCTAGTAATGAAGTAATTTTATAAAGCTGCATTTATATTAATATGAATTAGATTAAGTTGCAAGGGGAAAGCTTAAATTCAGAAATGTAAATCGGGAGAACAACCTCTGTGCCTTAGAATACATATATTTAAACTTTGTGTAGGAAATTCTTTGGCCCGTTCTGTGCAAGCGGTAAAATAACACAATCAGGAAGGTCTCACCTGAGCATGGGCTATGGATTTACACAAGGCTGATTCCACAGCAGCAGAACCATGACATTACACAGGGCCCCACGACAAATTTCCTGAATGCTTCTTACCCAGGGAATGTGATTGTTTCTTCTCATGGAAACATTATCTTTTTTTTTTTCCTTAATCTCTGTTGAAGTCACCTGGACAGATAATAACAAGCTCTGCCAACCCCAGTCTGCAATCCCATGTTACTGTCAAATCAACATTACATTGGGTTCTCATCAGGAATTTAAGTCAAGATCTTCAACTTTAAGACCAAATTTGGAGTCTTCTTTTCATTTCGTCAGGATTCAAAGATACAAATCTCTCCTATCTTATCTAAACTGGTAACTGTTAAATAGCAGGCACAGCAAACTGCAATTCTGAAGGCAGGCCAGTCACTAATGGTATCCAAACATAACTGACCCTCATGTTATCAGAACTGGAAATGACCAAGTCTGTGAGAAGGACCATCTTCTCCCCAGGCCCACAGCCTTTCTAAACTATATCCAGTTTCATAAAGCTTGAAGTAAGAGAGCATTTACTAGAAAGCAGACTTTTGGCACAAGTAGTTTGCACATCCTGCGCACCTGAAGGTACAACAAAGCACCCAAACCCAGCCAAACACTTCATCAGGCCAGGTTTTCCTTTCACAGCAGCTAGTTTGCACTAAAAGTTTTCCCCAGAGCAAGGTAGCCTTGTAAATATTGCTTCATTTTCGCAGGGAAGTTGCATTAGTAGTTTGTTGGCAATGATGTCCGTGGTGTGCATTCTGCAGTGTGCAATTTTTTGGCTTTTTACTAGGAGAAACTACCCTTGTGGCAAGAAAGGCATTAACATAGTTATAGGTTAGTAAGAAACCCTCATAGTATTCAGGCTATTTTAGTTATTGAGAATGAACAGTATTTAGCAAAATGCTGAGGACAGCAAGGAACAATTTTCCTCTTCAGTTTGCCATGAAAACTCTCACAGAATTATGCAGATATTTTCAGAAACAGATATTGTCCTTCTAGAGACCTTCAGTCCAAACTCCCTCACATCTACAGTTTCCTCTTTCTAAGATTAAAGTGTTTTAAAAGACTACAAAATAAAGCCTACTTCTAAGAACCATAGTCCTATTATTTATCAAGCACGGAACTAGAAAATGCATTACAGAGAGGCAATTATTATTTTTCTGCTTTTATACAGAGAGCAGGGAGACACCAGGGTGCAGCATGTTCTAGCCACCAAGCAACACTCCCAGCATTGATTATAAAAGGCACAGAGACCTGGAGACTGAAGTGCAGCGGCTGCATAAGAAATACAGCCGTACCAAGATATTTCACTGCTGGGGCAACTCTTTACATGGCATCAGGGCATGTCAGACTGCCTGACAGCTGATATATCCTAAAACATTCCCCACTTTCTTCTTCTCGCTTAATGACTCTGCACATCTTTTTTGGCAAGAAGCTTGTCATAAGTAAGTCAGAGACAGGTTATTGCTCTTCCTTCTCTTCCAGATGTCCTACCCCCTGGTCTTTTTTTCATTTATCCTTGATTATCATCTCAAAACCCAGCTATCAAAACCCTCTAGATCTCTAACAAGTGAGATATGTCATCTCTGTAAAACCCAAGTCTTTGAGTAAGAAAATGGAAGCTCTAAAGAGCTGGAAGTCAATGTTCTCAATGCGGGGAGCAAAGCAGGATGAGTCAATCTGAAAACAATATAATTTCATCCACTTGTAATTCATCACATCTGTGTAAACACTTTTAGGATTAATCTGACTATTTAAACAGAAGAGTCAAGCATGGAGACAAATCCTTTTCCAACACGCACAGACACAGGCATTTATAAAAACATTACAGTCACCAAGCTAAGAATTTTTTATCATTTATTTTCTGTTAGCCATGAAAACCAACAGAGAAATCATTATAAAATGATTTAATGAAAAGACTTTTTCTCCCAACAGAACATAATACACCTGACTGTCTGGAGGAAAAGCAAGATCAGGCGATATACCTAGATCTCGCTCTCTATTGAAGAAAGAATAACCCAAAGAAAAAGTTGGCAGCAATTCCTCCAAATTATGAATCTTCGTGATAATCTTGGGCCAAACAAGCAAAAAGCCCAGAGCAACTGAGATCTTAATAAAAGAACAGACCATTTTAAATTCCTCTGATGCCTTCTCTGCAAGACTTGGAGCAACAGCTGCTAATGAAAGTGACAGGGCACAAAAAACTACAACTGGTTTTGCTTCTTGGAGGAAAACTTGCACCAAGACTACGTCACACCAAATTCACACCAAAACCCCACAAGTTAAAAAGTAACTTTAAACCAGGTAGCAAGGGAAGGAAAGGGAGAGCAAAGAAATCAGAGGATCCTCAATTTACTCAATCAAGCATTTCCCAGGTCTCCTGAAATAGAGCAACAAAGAATGAGGGGTTACCCAGATATCAGTGATGTTTTGCCATTTAAACTTCTTTTAGTGGCAAAAAAGCCAAGAAATCTACTTTCCCCTTTTTCTCTCCTTTCTATGCTTTGCACAATTGTGACATTGATGACCTATGACTATAAAATACCTCGACTGGATACTGCAACATTCACCACTATTTTTTGTAATGATTTTGGGTGTGGAAGAAGCATACTCTTGAGAAAAATCCTCCACTATACTAGGCCTACAGACCCATAATGAGTGGTTTCATAGAATCATAGAATCATTAAGGTTGGAAAAGACCTCTAAGATCATAAAGTCCAACCATCAACCCAACACCACCATGCCTACCTCAGACACAAAAAATATGCAGAGAACTATCTGGATTCCTGTTAGTCGATTCTCCTTCCAGCCCAGTAAATCCTTAACGAAGTATGTGATTGGCAGCATCCGTGATTCAATTTCAACTGACAGAATCTGACAACACTAATTTCTGACAAAAATACACCATTTATTTGCTATGCAGCCATACTGAGAAGTAGAAAAGCAGCCCACATCTTGTAACTTCAAGTGTTTTAGGCCATCACAACTACACAGGTACATGCATGAACTTTATTTATATTCTAAGAAGACACAGACAGCATTTGTCACTGTTAAATTTACAACACATTCAGTTCCTCTTACAGCACCCAATTGCTCAGTTTCTTAAAAATAAACAAGGTTTGTTTTTCAGAAGGAGAGAAGATGATCAAATTGAGATTTATTCAATAACTACCAAAGGTCCTTTCTGGTTAACATTGGTCAGAAGCTGTGTCTTGGATGTATGTCAGAAGTTATTGAAAGCAAGAGTGTTAAAAATTTTGGAGACAGTCTGGGACCCAGTCTCAAGGCATGGTCCTTCTTACACCCTCATCCTTTCATGCCTTCACACCTTTGGAAATCTGACTTATGAAAATTTTAGTGCTTAATCTACAGCCCATCACAAAAAAAGGAATCTAAATATTGGTCTTAATATGGTTTAAGTCAAGCCTTGAAACAGCAAGGAAAAGTGCAGATACTTTCTTTTGTGAGCAGCCCTTCACATTCAGGTGTGCTCATGCTAGCACCATGAGCACAGCCCATGCTAAGAGACATTCCCTATTCAGGACGGTAAATGGAAGAGTGTAAGACCAGCCTTCAGGTCTGACAATCTTGTCAGTAGGATTGATTCAAGTTACAGACTTTAAAAGACAGCCTCTTCCACATGCACATTAATGCCACTTGTTTCTGAGCCAGCCAGCTCAGAAATTTTGCAAGGGGAAATGCTAGTGAAGCTATGATCAGGGATCACAGGCCACAGGCACACGCAGGGGCCCTGGCCCTACTCCTCAGGACAAGGGCAGGACCCAGGCGGGAAGAAGAGTGCTCCACCAGCACCTCATTGGGCTGTGCCCCAGATGCTGCCCCACAGGGGAACACTCTCTGTGCGGGTTACGTGCCAGCTGGCAAACACAGGACTCCAGATAGCCAAAGTGCATTACCTGCAGCCCCATCGCACACCTCCTGCCAGCCCCTGGCTGGCCCCAGGGTGGGCAGTGCCAAGTGCTGCCAGCGTTGCCTGCCTGCCCTACACCTCCAACCTGACCTCCCCACCCTGTGCCATGGGAAAGCCCTGAGGTATCCCAGGCAGGCTCAGCCTGGGTGGATGGGCCACTCAGTCCTGCAAAACGCTCCTTTCATCAAGAGCTCTTGGAGGATTACTAATAAGAGTAAAAGCAATTACCCCCATTTTCTGGATGAGAAAATGAAGTTGCAAAGCCAGTGAAGTGACTCACCCAGGTCTTCCACCTTCCAAGCCAGGATTCTATTCACCAAACAAAAATATCCCTCTAAGCTCCTTTAATGAAGCTTTTCAAATTATTCCATGGAGTTGGAGAGAACAAGGATTCATCTGATCTACCTCTCCTACCCAAACCTGACTCAATACCAAAAGGTCTCATTTTTTTTTAATTATTATTCTTTTTCTGGCTACCCCAACCATGAAGGAAGAAACTTGGTGTCCCATAAGTAGTCTGGAGGTGTTCTGCTGGCCTCACCTATTGTTAATTAAATTTCATAGATTTTAACTATTGAGATGAAGTATGTAGAAGAAGTGGCATCTACAGAATATGGGAATACAGCCGTCTCAGTACAAAGTGTTGACACTCTGGTATGCACCCGTATATCCAACAGTTTTCCTGCTACACTTTGACTACCCAAAACAAGTTCTCACTTTCCCTATCATCCTAGTACACAGCCACTTCCACCAATGAGACCCCAGCATCCCTGCCTTCCTCCCCCATCCTTTGCATATTCCCTCTTCAGATTGGACCCACATCATGGCTTTATTCATAATATACCTCAAACAAATCCATAAACAGAAAGATCTAACTTGGCTTTGATAGAAGAGCCATGTAACATTTGAAAAGAAACTCAGTGGTTTCAACTTAGTTATGCTTTGAGTTCCTGAGGTTAAGGCAAACCTGAAACTCAAAGTGAAACTCTGCTTAGAGTGAGAGGAAATATATGAGAAGAGGAAGGGGAAAAACCTTTGCTTATACCCCACCATGGTCTGAGAAGCTTCTCTGTAATTCGGAGACCACTACAACCCCTTTGGAGTTGATGGTCAGTTAGAAGCAAGACTGCTACTTCACATCTGTATACATGATAATATAAGTCATCATTAAAAAATGTAAGAAATTATTAATGGCACAGAGTGAGCCAGTTCAATGTGAACTAAAGAGATCAGGTCATAGTAAAAACCATACAGAAAAAAAAATATTTTGTAATACAGGAGTAGCATATAAGATAACCTAAGTTATTTTGTTCTCTACTACACGTTTTCTGTGTTATTTCAAAAACATTACTTAATTCTTTGGACTCACATCATTCAAAAATGGAGAAAATTGTTATGGCTGTTAAAAGGCACCACATGTTCGCAAAACACTCTGAAATGCTTGGGTGGAAAATTAGAAAACACCTCATTAGAATCATTTAGCTGATCAGTATGAAGCTAGAGACAAATTTGAATTAGATGCACTAACAACTGATTTAATCTGGTTGAAACGAATTTTATATCCTGTATAAGCAACTACTGCACCAAAAACCTAGCTATGAAAGGGAAGAAGCAAAAACATAGGAGGGATAAGGAGGGATAAGAGTGAAAAAAGTGGAGACATATCACCATTATCTGATTAACAGAAATCTTTAGGGGTTTTTAGGCATTCCGTAAACTTGTATCCATAACAGCTACAGTAACTATCCTTTCAAAATGAACTCGGTGCAATGCTGTCCTAATCCATGGCATCTAGCACAGATTTTTTAAGCAGCAAGTTTATCTCCATCTCTCGCTTGAGTTTCACCCACCAAGACATAGCTTGCTTCAGACAGCAGTTAAAATCACCATTGTCTCCAGTTCTATAGCAAGGCTTTACTCAAGCTGTTACACTCTAAAACCCACACAACCAACTTAAGAGAAAAGTAGTACTCCAAGGAGCTCAGGCCCCCAGTTCAGTGGCCTATATAATTTCCAGGCCTACAAGTCTTAAACCCTGTTGATTACTGGAATGACTTCTAGTCAGTACAGCTGTACGGGAACAAGCTATAGCATGAAAACAAGGAAAAAAGATGACACGCACATAGTTATTTGCTTCCACTGTTGGGGACAGCATTTAATAGATGCACTAGTAAGTGCATCCCTGCTGGACCAAAACAGACCAGGAATGTATCACTTTAATGACACAAGTATGAGTAAGCTATCAAACTTTTTTGCTGTAGAAAAGGCCTTTGGATTGAATTGACAAATGTGTTTTCAAACCCAGAAACTAACTTAGCAGCTTCAACCTGTTTCCAATAACTCCCAAGTAGCATCTGCTGCAAAAATCAGGAAATAAGTATATTAACTCATTCACAACAAAGTACATTGAACAGAACGTTGTAGTTCTGTGTAGAACACATCAGTTTTGCTTACCATACAGAGAAGCTGTTGGCTTGTATTTAAAAGGAATAAAAGCCATAGCTGCTCAACAAATAAACTGTTCATATTCAGTAGTTACATGAGCAGCAGAACTAAAACAACCCTGCTCTCCCAGATCACGCTCCCTTCTGAATTTCACACATGCAGGAGTGGACAACCCCCACCAAGAGCCCTTGCTTCAGCATGGGCTCTAAAAACATTTTCACAAAGCTCAGAGAAACTGTCCTTTCAGACCTTTCCTTCCTTGGTCAAATTTGGTGAAATTCACAAACTAATTCATAAAGTTACAAGAGGGGAACAGACAAGGGAGAGCCACGGGGATGCTTTCTTAAAGATGCCAGGCAGAAGCATGGCGGGGGGGGGGGGAACACAGGTTCAGAAGCAAAAAAGTCGTATCAGTCTAAATGTAATGACATGTTGCATTTTCTAGGAACGTTAATCAGAAAGCATACAGGATATACTTCATCAAAATCAAACAAAATGTCAGCAACTGGAATTATTTTAGGAACTATCTCTGCTGCAACTAAAATTAAAATCTATTATCTTTGTGCTTTCTTACACTTCATACTTGTTCCTTTTTGTTTGTTTTTTGTTTTCATATTCCTGATGTTGTTATTAAAAACATGAGTATACTCCACATTTTTAACCCTGGGGCTACAAAACATGGCAGTTAAGTAGCCTGTTTACACAACAGAGCCCACCCTCAGCCAGCTCTAGTATTACTGGGTTTTTGCTAAAATCCTCAGCACAATCTTCCATCCTCTGAGTTGTACTTAGCCCCATCTTGTGTAGTAAGAATGGGTTACTATACCTGACTGAATAAGCACATACTTAGTCAATGTATATTTATGCTTGAATTCACATCAGCAGAAACAATACAAAAGGCCATAGATTATGGGAGCAAAACCACACAAATACTACAGGCATCCAGAAAAGTCACACAGATAAACAGAACTCATTGAAAATGAGTTACCAAAAGCATACAGTTCTAGTACTTATTTGCCTGGTACTTCTAAGACCTTGATGATGCATTCAAGTCCCATTCCTCCACTCTTTCTGTAAAAATGGAAGTTACATCTACTTATTTCTCAAAAGGTTAAGTATCTCACCTATTCTGTGTCTTTGGTTGCTGGAAATTTAAGGAATTGAAATTTCTCCAAAAGGAATTGAGGACTCGGTAAACACTACCTGTGTTCCAGCTGAACTTTGAAAGTGAACATTGGAAGTCTTATCAGAGTCTCAGCTGACATCAGACAGCCAATAAACACACTGCATAAAGATTATTACAAAGAATTTTGTCTTGAAGGCTGAAGACAAACGTGAAGCTGTCGCCTTAACTCTGCTGTGAAACTGCCAAAAGGAAATATTGCTATTAAATTGACATAGCAAAAAAGCCTTATGGGTTTGAGTGTGCTTGAACTTCCCTGCCCATCTTTGTCACTGCCAACTTGCAGGTATCATCCATGGAGAACTCAGTGCAATGCATTGTACCTGGCTTGACAGCTATTTCAGTCAGAGCCTCACGACACCCCCATCATAGACAACCAATCCGCCTCTGGAAAAGTTTCTTCCTAGCTTCACCAAAAAGCAGCTGTGTTTTGACCCAAGGCCAAGAATTTTCTTCCCTGTGATAGAAGTCCATGGCACTAAAATTTTAGCAAGAATGCCATACGTTGTCTATGAACTGTGTATCAAGAATGTACATTGTCTTAGATTACTATGAAATTTTCATTTACTTGGGATGTGAAGTCTGCTTTTTCTTGTGTTTTGGAACACAAGAGAATCTTATTTTCTTTTTTAGTTCAGTACTTTGGTAGCACTGTTAAGTTCATGAATCTCTTACATGTTACAGCTAAAAGAAACGTCACAAATCTTCTGCGGGAATCCCTCAGCACTCTGCACCCTGTGTGACAGGTCAATCAATCACAGGGGTCTCTCTTGGCAGTAAAAAATATAAATAGCTTTAACAGAAGAAATTGAATCTAAACAGCAAGAAAAAAGAATGCAAGTGCTTTCACATCACCATTCTCCACTTACCTACATAGAAGTGCTATCTTGCTACCACAGATCATGTTCTCAAATCTAACATCCTTCACACAGCTGTAAAATAGCTGGCATAACTTACTGCACGTATTTTCAACTATAGGTCATTTTTTGTTGCCAAAATGCAAAAGTTCTTCACAGAGGTCAGAGGACAGGATTTTACCCCTAGCTAGGTGGTTTCCTGGTTTCAGGAAAGTCGGTTTATCAGGAAAGCGTGATGTCTTGTCTTCACTGATCTACCTATACCATTAGGGACTACTGCACAGTTGGACTGTGGCATCTGCTTTAGAAAAAAACTATGTAGCCTACATATCAGGTTCTGTGTCTTGTGCACGCTGCCTCACCATGAAGTAAGATCTATGGGTATATACGTTAAATATGCATGCACACGCGGCACCATATGCAAGATGTAAACAGCTTTTGCACACTGATCCAGGTACCGATGACTTCTGCATAACTGAAACCTTTCATACCACAAAATTGCAGCATTGCCTATAAATATGCTCAGCACTTGTTGCTGACAAACAAAAAAATCCCTCTAGTCGAGACGGCCCACTTAGATGAACAAATCATCATATGACTGGAAAAGGCAGAAAAAAAAATAGCTGTGCTTTGGACTATTCTTTCAGCATAGACAGCTAGGAGCTGTGTTGACTGGGGTCACTGCTGGCATGACGCATGGCTGTGGCTGACGTCCTCCAGAGAAGGTAGCAGGGGATGGGTTTGGCAGTTGAAGGAACCAAAAAGCAGATTATGCCCAGGAAAATGGAAAGCACTGTAAATATTCTCAGGGCAGGGAGGCTCTGCGTGCTTGTCAGGGAAATGCGGGTGGCATCACCACGGGGGAGAGGCCTGGGGGATGAAAGACAGGGACGGTGCCACACTTCACTTTTCTAAACAGGCGGCCTGCTTTTTTCTCCTCTTGCAGCGGCTACGTGCTAATTCAATTTATTTAAAGAAAGAGAGGAGAAAAATCTCTTTACCTTTACCTCTGATTTCAGAATTATTGTGTCTCCTGGGGCGAAGGATTAGACCAAGGCATTTGGTTTGGAAATGACTCACTCGGCAGCGCTATGGAGCCGGAGGGTCTATTTTTAATGTTTTTTTAAATGGAGAACTTACCAGGTTTTATGCCTGCGCTGTGCTCCAGAGGCACTGCCGGGCGAGGGGAGCCGGCTCAGCCCGCT
>NW_010550607.1:0-1442 GCF_000687285.1 Phaethon lepturus | reverse complement strand
GTGGATGGGATGTGGGAATTGGGGAGGGGGGAAGACCAGGCATCCCTGAAACCTCCATGCTCATGGAGCCAACATCTCCATGCTTACCCCTCTGCACCCCTCTGCACCCCTAGGCCTGGGCAAAGGCGAGTGGGCGGTATGAGGGGTGCCCCGAGGACCCAGCCAAGTGGAAGACCAACTTCCGCTGTGCCCTGAGGAGCACCCGCATGTTCATGCTGCTGGAGGACCGCTCCAAGTGTGGTGATGACCCGCACAAGGTCTTCGCCATCGCCCCAGGTGAGCCTGGCCCCATGGGGGCCTGTGTTGGGGTTGGGGCAGGTGAAACTAGAGTACCCCTGTCATGCCACTCTTCTTCCAGACGCCTTCTGGGAAGACCAACTTCCGCTGTGCCCTGAGGAGCACCCGCATGTTCATGCTGCTGGAGGACCGCTCCAAGTGTGGTGATGACCCGCACAAGGTCTTCGCCATCGCCCCAGGTGAGCCTGGCCCCATGGGGGCCTGTGTTGGGGTTGGGGCAGGTGAAACTAGAGTACCCCTGTCATGCCACTCTTCTTCCAGACGCCTTCTGGCATGGCGAGGAGGGAGATTTTGGCAGGCCCGACCCTTTTTTTTTGACCCTACGGTGGACCAGCAGCCGCTGTACCAGCAGCCACAGGTAACAGTGTGGGCATGGTGGACTGGGAGGGTTCGCCACTGCCACTGCTCAGCCATTGCTCCCCCGTGTCCATGGGGTGCTCCCAAACTGGAACCTAGCACCTGGCTGAAACGCAGGGCAGGGGGAAGCTGGGTGCCCCTCATACACAGCAGTAAGACCCGATCCCCCTTCCCTTCGCAGCTGGAGCTCGATCCCCAAGATGTAGCCCCAGAAATCATCCCCCCAGGTAGGCACTGGTCCCCCAGTTTTTTGGGGGAGCACCCTAGTAGGCTCAGCCAGGGCTGGTTTTCGGGTTGTGAGACATCCCACTTGCTGTGCCCCTCCGCCCCCAGACAGCACCGACCCCACACGGCCCCTGCCGCTGGAGGACATGGAGGTGCTGCAGTGGGTGCTGCAGCAGTGCGATATCTCCCCCCGCAACCTTGGCTCCCCGACCCCATCCTGGGTGCCTGCAGGTGAGACCGGCCTGCTCGCGGGGTGCGGGGTGGGTGACCTCAGCCCCTTCCCACTGGTGATTTCTCTTGCAGGGGATGCCCCCCACCAGGACCCCCTGCCCCAGCCTCACCCAGACACACCTGCCTCCCCCTGCCAGCATTTCAGCCATGGGTGCCTGTGGAGGAGCAACCCCCCTTGGGCGCCTACGGCCCCCCGGACTCCATGCTGCTGGAGGACGAAGGTGGGTGCTATGGGGCAAGATCCAGCCCCAGGCATGGGAAGGCCATAATGGGGTGGGAAGAGGCTGGGGTGCTGCTATGTGCACGCCATGCCAAAGCAGCCCCCACCCTCT
>NW_010550606.1:0-2880 GCF_000687285.1 Phaethon lepturus | reverse complement strand
CCTCTAAAGGAACCGCTTCGCAGGGTCGTAGCGAACTGGGAGGAGAGGTTTTGGCCGAGTGATTCAGACTGAGCCCAGAGGATGGATCCACAGGCAGACGGGAAGCCATCGAGACTCTCCCCTTACAAGCACCACAGCCGAGATCCCAGCTCCCGAATCCACAGGCCCTACCTCCTCCTCTCGCAACACGCAGAGACCTGAGCATCCCTGAGAGGTCCTGCACCCAGCCAGGGACAGGGCTCAGCCCCCAGCCCTGACATTTTTCAATTCTCCTTGTCTTTAGGCAGTTTTAAAAGGCAGCTCAGCACTTCAGATCACTGACGTGTAACCACATGTGCCTTATCAAGGGGTGAAAGCAAGGCAAGCATGTCAGCAGAGCAAGGAACACCACATCTATCCCCGCAAGATGCTAGGTGTGGGGCACTCGCCTGACCTGGGCGCCTCTCCCTGACCATTCTGCCCTCTAATTTTATCAAACGGTGAAGGGAATCCGATTCAAACCTTGCCTCCAGCAGCACAGTATCTTGCTTTGATCCAACACTGACATGAACCCCCCCTCAAAGGCACCCAGAGCAGGGAACAAAGCTTAGGATACAACAGCAAGGACATATTCCTCCCTGGTCTATACAAGCGGCCACGGGAGGAGAGGGTTTGGAGGCACGGGGCTTGGAAAAGGCACGGGGAAGGGTCTGCATGCCCACGGCCCGGCTGAGACCCAGCTGCGGCATTCCAGGCACACGGTGGTGCCCCAAAGCCAGGGACTGCCCCCACGCGCCTGGATTTCCAAGAGCAGTCTGTGGGGACCTCCGCTGACGAGCACCGGTCCTCCGAAACGCGAACCCCTCCGCAGAGTCAGGACCGCTCCTCTGCACGACGACAGCTTCTTTTGGCAGCAACGTTCTGCACTGCGAAATCTGGAATAGCTCCAGGCAGTATTTGGGGCAGTACTGTGCTTACCCCCGAACTGGGGAGGGTCCGGTCTGAATTAGCACCGGATGCGAGCGCCAAGATCCAAGCCTCTGAGCACGCAGCCTCCCCGAATTTTATATAAAAGCTAGCCACCGACATTTTGCCTTTCACGAAACAGCGTGTGCGATGCAGTTACTCTACAGCCCCAGGCAGCTATATGTATAAGGCTATCGCTCATTTTGGTCCCAAAGTCCTTGCCAAACGTCCGGCTGCTTCCCCACAATCAGGTGCTGGGCTGTGCCCTACACGGGAGAAGAGCAAAGCTCAGCCCTCCCACAGGTTTCTCAGAGCACAGCGAATTAATTGGGGTATTGAATTAGTGAGGTTAGAGCCAATTAGCTCGATTTGACCCAGATACTTTAAGCAACATTTTTCTAATATGTTAGAGCTCGTTATCATACAAGTTCATCTTGGCACCGGGTAAATGGTGTTCTGTCTCAGAGCAGCTTTTCCAGCTGTGCCGCCTTGACCCTTTGGGATGCATTTTCATCCGTGATGCGGGTGACAACGTGCACAGCTGCAAGCAGCTGAGGAGGAAAGGCCAGCCCTGTGTTTGTAGCCCAGGACTTGGGAGATCCTCCAGCCAGGAACAGCGACTGGGTATCCACTGCTTGTTGAGGAAAGAACAAAAAAAAAAGTACAGACACTCATCACCCCCTCCTATCCCACCTACTCCGGGTATAACTTGCTCAGGACACAACTTGAGTTTAATAACGCCCTTTGCACACTGAGACCCTGGCCCAAGCAGGGCAGCCACAGAGCTACCACTGCCTAGATACCACAGCACGCACCCAAATTTGACCAAAATTCCTTTTCTGGACACATTTCACCTGCAGAAAGAAATTGTCCCATTCTGTCCATTTTCACTGAAAGAGTAGACAGAAGGAGAAACAGGGAAAGCTACTGCAAAAAGTAGTACAAAAACACCAATAAAGCTGAAATAGATTTTCATTATCAAGGGACAACTGCTCAGAAAAGGTGACAGCACCTACAGCAAGAGCAGCCCTCACCCCTCTCATGCCGAACCAACGGCTCTAAGAAGTCACCAGAAGTCAAAATGCATAGCCGTGTAAGGTACAGATGTTAGCTGTATCACGTTAATCTCTTCTCTTTAAAGGGAGGAAGCTCCTAAAAGAAGTTAAAAAAAAAAATATTAGTAGGTGGGGAGGAAGCCGCAGGAACAGTGAAGCTACCTCCTGCAAAAGAGCAGCAGACGCAGAGCAAAGTGAGGGGTGATGCTGGTTCTGTCGAACAAGAAGTCACAACTGCAGCTGAACAACACGGATCAGAGAAAGACCAGGTCACAGCACCCAGGTGGGCAGCAACCCCTGACAATGGGGGAGTTACCAAAAATGAAGAAACCCTCGACAAAACTGTTTCAATTTTCCTGAAAGAAAATGTGCAATTATGTTTTTTTTCCAATGAGAAGTCTGAAAGCAAAGAGGGTTTGATTTTTCTTTTCAAACCAGTATTTCAAAACATCAAAGTAAGCCCGATTTTGATGCGTGGTTTTATTGACCAGCAACCCCTGACAATGGGGGAGTTACCAAAAATGAAGAAACCCTCGACAAAACTGTTTCAATTTTCCTGAAAGAAAATGTGCAATTATGTTTTTTTTCCAATGAGAAGTCTGAAAGCAAAGAGGGTTTGATTTTTCTTTTGGAACCAGTATTTCAAAACATCAAAGTAAGCCCGATTTTGATGCGTGGTTTTATTGACATTCCCAGCAATGCATCCCCGAACGGCGCTGCAGAGCCTGACACTGAAGCGGGAAAACACCAAATTCTCCAACTTTGCTTTTATTCCGTGACTCCTGCTTTCAGCATGTCAGACGTTCTCGTCAAAGCGTCAGGTACCGAAGCATTAGACTCTGGCAGAGAAGTGCCCATTTCCAGACAGCACCGCAGCCCG
>NW_010550605.1:3460-7257 GCF_000687285.1 Phaethon lepturus | reverse complement strand
CCAGCGGGTAGGGACGAGCGTGGGTGGGGTCCCTGCACGCCCACTGCAACAGGGGCTCCTCCGCGCGTCCACGGCACACCAGCAAGGCCCACTTTGCTCCTGGGTGTATCACGGTGTGACTCTGGGAAGGCAAAGCTCATCTAAAGCTGCTCTTTCCCACTTACAACCGCAGCGGTACCCACAGCCCCGATGCTCCGAGACTGCTGCGATAACTCTTGCCGTTACTTCACCTCGCTTAATCCTTAAACTCAAGCCATGATGAGATGGGCCAACACTGCATCCAGCGCCCAGCTGTGGCCCCGCTCCAGACTGGGACCGCGTACCTGGCTCTACCACTGATTTCACGGTGGAAATCTCCGTGCCTCGGTTTACCCTTCTGTAAAATGACTGCAGAGCTCACAGTGGGGCTCATTTTACAGCCAGCGGAGACCCTTCGGCCTCAGGCTCTAACAGCGGTGGGATGCACTGTCGTCGCTGGGATGCGGCGTCATCACCACCCACATCCCAGGGCGGGCGACCTGGAGCCGCACGGGCAGAGGATGCGTCTCCCCCTCCGCCCGGGGGAAGGGAAACTCGCCTCGACTCCTCATTCCCCTGCTCCCACCCGCCTGCAAGCGGCTTTTCTCGCCACGCTGGAGCCCTTCAAGCTTTGGGCAGTTCTCAGGCATCTTACCACACAACAAAAAACCCCTCTGAAGATTGGGGAGAGGAAACGGCCCATCTCCCGCGCTGCCCGATAACCCTGGCACGCGGTGGCCACCGGCAGCATCCGTGCCCCCTGGGACAGCGAGCCGAGGGATGCTGCGCCTCTTCCCCCGCCGCCTTCCTCGCAACCGCACTGCGATTTGCGCTAACCTAGAAAGGACCCTCGAGTTTAAGGTGGCTCTTAGTGGAGGCATTTTGAGAGGGCTGCCTTCTGGGGAAAGCATTCCTTAAAATACAGCTCTTCCCTTCCGCCTCACCCCCAGCTTTTGACATTTTAGAGCTCCAGAAAAATAAAATGTTTCAAAAAATCTAATTTTCAGCTTTGGAGGCACAAAACCTAGAGGCAGGGTGCGGGTAGGAAGAGCTGGTTTCCAAGCACCCAGGCGGGAGATGAAAAGAGCGGCGGCGGCTGCGTACGAGGCACCTCTCGGAGGGCGAGAGCCATCTCTGGAGCGGGAAGCGACTTTCGCTCCCTCCGCTGCAAAATCCGCTTGCTGCTTAGCACGGGAACCCGACCCCCGGGCTGCGGGACGACGGGCCAGTGTCACCCTGCAGGCAGCGCCTGCCTGCTCGGCAGCTCCCGGGGCTCCGAGGGCTTCTCCCCCTCTAGGAATTTCTCATGGAAATGGCCGTCGGGAGTGACGGCGTTAGGACGGGGCTACCGCGGGCATCCAGCCCCCGCTGCCGCAAACCTGAGGGCAGGGAGGTCCGTCACACCCCTGCGTCCCACCTCCGACATGGGGGGAAAAGCCGAACGCTGCCCCGACAGCCAGGCAGGGCGGCAGCTGCTGCGCTCCAAATTTCCCAGTCTACAAAAAACCAAAAAAATCAGTGCTGGGATTTTTTTTCAGCAGAGAAAGGAATTCGGATTGCCCGTACCTGACGCAGGGAGGATCCGTTAGGCTTATGTGAGGTTTTTTTGTTTGAGTAGGGAAAAAGGGAAGTTCGGAAGCGAAGGGGGAAACTGGAGCGGAGCCCCCGGGGCGGCAGCGAAAGCAGCAGCTCCGGCAGGACCGGCGGAGGGTATGTGTGCTGGGGATGGAGATGGGGGCAAATTAAAGCGATTGAACTAGGGAGGTGAATGGAGTTGTAAGGCCTTTAATAAGGCCGCTCTCTTTAGGCAGATGCAATATAGTCATCTCGTGAAAAAATACTTGCCGTTTCTCCGAAGGAGGGCAGGCGGCAAGGGGAGTTGTCTAACGCCGGCGGTGCGGAAGCGACCGCGGTCTTCCCCTCTCCGGACAGCCCGAACGCCGCGCTCTCCACCTCCGACGCGCACACCCAAGCGGGGAAAGACTGAGGGCAGGGATGCTACGGGCGGGAGAACTGCTCGGGAGGAGCACACCCGTCTCTGCTGTGCCTTCTGGTGGGCACGCAGAGACATGCTGCCCTGATGAAAAAAAATCTGGCAGCGTCACCACTTCTCCCCCCCGGGCTGTGCATCATGGCCACAAACCGGGCACAACCACCAATGCTGCTGTAAAATGAGCTCTTCATTCCACTGACAGGGCACTAGCAAAGACAAAATATCCTGAACAGGCTCCAGTCCGAGGACAAAGCCCCTCCGGCCACGCTCGCCGTCTCGTGAAGGGATAGACCTATCCTCTATGAAGGGATACGGTTCAGACAGATGAGACGCGATGCAGGACAGACAGACGGAGCAACAAGAGAGGAAAGCTAAGGCTGTGGGTGAGCAGCACGATCCCGCAGCTGCCCGGGAGGAGCAGCCTGGGGTGAGCAGGGCGTCTTGCAACCCAGAGGGGCTGCAGAAATCCACCTGGGATTAGCTGAGAGTGTTGGAGCCACTAACGAGCATCTTTTGAGAGGTCATGGAAAACAGGTCAGGTTGCAGAAGACCAGAAGAAGACACATGTTAGCTGCCTTAAAAAAGAAAACTCGGGGGAAACCAGTGGAACACATAAATAAGCAATCTCTATGAAGGCACACAGAGAATAACACGGGATAAGAACCATCTGACGTGGGCTGGGACCTCTGCGATGCGTGGACAGGAGAGGAGCAGATGGGACCCATCTTGACTTCGCAAGGCTTCAATGCTGCCTGTCAGGAGATGCTCCCCGGTGTCCGTGGGCAGTGCCGCGACCTCGCAGAGCCAAGAGGCTTGCTCGGTCTGCTGCATTTAACTCCGAGGAAGGGGAAGCCACAAACTCTTTGGAGATCAAGGCTTGAACTCAAAACGGTGTCAAGGAATTGAAGAAAGAGATGGAAATATCGCAAGAGGCAATTCATCAAGGATTACGGAATAGCGCAGAGCTTGAGAATAATCAAACGAGCAAAAAACCACCCTAGAATTAGGGAATTTTTCAGAGGAGGATCTGATGGTCAGAGTCAATTCCAAGCTCAAGGTGAGTGGGCAGCACCGGATGGCAGTGGGGTGTCTGATGTCCTCTCCAAAGCCTGTGGGCACGTCCCTACAGTGATGTCGGCAAAACCAGGAGAAGCCTGGAAGTCGGTGACAAAAACGTTCACAACTCCAGAAAACACGACCTTTGATGGAAGCTTAAAATGAACAGATCTGTTTAGAGGAGAGAGGACTGAGAGGAGACATGACAGTAACTCAAAAAAATGTGAAAGGTACTGGGAAAAGGCTGGTGACGGAGCGGGACAGGGTGGGATGGGGACCTGGGAGGGATGACCTGCACCAGTGCGCGGGAACAGGCGGCACTGGCAGAGCTGCTCAGGGACCCCCAAAAACAAGGGCTCGGAGGAAAGCAGGGCGGCAGGTCTGCAGCCTGCCCCGCGCCCCCGCAGCCCCCGGCACCGCGGGTCAGGCTGGCTTTACATGGGCACGCTGGAAATAGCACCGGCGCGAGCCCTCAGCTGGGGAGCAGAGCGCTCGCGGTCCAGGCTGCGGTTAGCTATCAAAGACAACTAAAAAAAGATATTCCACACACAGGAGGGTTTCCCTCCCCCCTTTTTTTTTTTTTTTGTTTTGTTTTTTTCCCGAGGATTAAATCAACTCAACAGCCCCCTTTACAACTTCCCTTTTGATGTGTTCAGACTCATTAAAGTTTCATTTCTTTCTCTGCTTTCCCCGGGGGAGGAAGGGGAGCATACACAAAAGTTTACTTCAG
>NW_010550605.1:2937-3258 GCF_000687285.1 Phaethon lepturus | reverse complement strand
GTAGCAGCTGCTGTTGCTGTGGGACAAGCGGAACCTCCACTAGGCTTCACACCCTGCCCAAATCCCTCGGCAAAACGCATCCTCCCGCGGCCGCCCCGCTCCCAGGCGCAGCCCCAGCATCACGCCGGCACGACGCTTTCACGACTGTTTTTGCAGGATGCGCGCCCAGGGTCGCGGGCTGTGCCGCGAGCGAGCGCACGAGAGCTGCAAAGCTCCTACAAACCCTGTGAGTTTTCGGGTCCAAGCCTGCCAGTTTCTGGGTCCAACCCTGCAAGCCTCCAGGTCTGACTCTGCGAGTTTTGGGATCCCTTCCCGACCCGT
>NW_010550605.1:2186-2825 GCF_000687285.1 Phaethon lepturus | reverse complement strand
GCATGCGGCGGACGGGTAGCAGCTCCCCCGCGTTTCTTTTCTGCCCGAGCAGCTGTTTAAGTGTCTATTTTAAAACTCAGTTCTCTATTTTAAAATAGCTAATGAGGCACCGATCTAGGCCAATAGACGTTGTCTCCACAAGGTCTGGGAGATGCTCGCCTCTCTGTCGGGCTCTTTCTCCCCGAACCTCGGCGTGCCCGTCACGTTTCCAATATGCACAAACAACTTACATCGTAAAGCGGGAAGTTTTAATTTAAGGGTCAACTCCTGCACCCCTGCTGTGAAACACCAGCGGTACAGCCACGTGTTTCTAGACGGAGACGCATCAACCAGCCAGGCAGAGGCTGATGTTCCGGGTGGTTTTCTGTTGGTATTTTTTTTATCCTCCCTTTGATTTTATCAGGTCTTTTTAAAATTCCCCAGACCAAGAGCAAACGAGGAGCTGGCCTGCCCGGCACAGCTCCTCGCTGCCGCCCGAGAAAAGCCGGGCACGTACAAGAGGGACTTTCAGAAAGCAACCGCCCATGGCAGGGTGTGGCGGGAGGTCCCCGTGCATCCCGGTGCAAGCCCGGGATCCCAAGCATCCCCTTTTACATGCTCTCCGAGACGGTGTGCACCCTGCCAGGCAGAGAGGACCCC
>NW_010550605.1:0-2007 GCF_000687285.1 Phaethon lepturus | reverse complement strand
CTGGACGCCCTTCTCCCACTCCTGCCTCCAGGGATCGGCCAGGACGTAGTACTCGTCGGGGCTCAGCTGGAAGGAGTCGGGGATCTTCATGGCCGTTATCAGATCCGTACGGAAAACCTGCATCGGAAAAACACCCAACAGGCAGGGTGAAGGGGTCTGGCAGAAGCTGGGTGCACACGCGCCCGGGGAGGGTGCCCTGGGGAAACGGTCCCCAAGGGACAGCGTGGCGGGCGCCTGCGTCCCCAGTGGCACAGCTTCAGGGCGTCGTTTCGTCACCTCCAGGGCGAGGAGCGGGCAGGAGAACAGGCTGCGCGGGCAGGGACTCCGCTGCTTGGCCAGGCAGTGCCGAGAGCCCGAGCCCCCGTGGCCGCAGCCCCTCCAGGGTCCCCTAGCCCAGGCAGATGTGAAATCCAGCCGCAGGGCGCAAGCGTGGCCGAGACACGTGCCAAAAATTAATATTAAACTATTTCTCTTAGGGATCGGTGTTTTCAGCACCTACTCCCAAGGCCAAGGGGTGTACGGCGGCTGGGCTTCTCCACGTTCAGCCTTACTGGGGGAAATGATGTTCTTGACATGAATGAAGCTGTGGGAAACTCAGATTGACCTCATCGCCCTGAGCACCTTCACGTCGCTATCGCATCACCTCAGTGCCCCGAGCGGGCACAGCCAAAAGCAGCAGGTACCCCATCGGGGCTCGACTGCTCCGGCGGTGACTGCACACCGAGGGGCAAAAGGCAAAATAAAGCCAGGCTGGGTTACGCTAGAGCTGGAAAATATCCGACTAAACGGTGACCTGAGCGCCTGCTCACACATCCACAGCGAACACACGGAGATTTTTCATGACCCAATAAACCTCCTGGGAGATCGACACCGGACCCCTCCCCTACGAAAACCCTCCAGCCCCTCCGACAGCGAATGGGCTCGTTCTCCATCTCACCTCTGGCCCTGCAGCATCTCCCATCAATAGACTATGGTGAAAAACTCATTCCAAAAAAACTCCGCGCGGTAAATAACGTTTTCCATCCAGAGGGATGCCTGACAGCAATGACTCGAGCAATCCTGCCTCTTGCAGCATAAAAATAAATTGTAAACGAAAATGGGTGATTTCTCCTCTCTACCATCTGCTATTAGCGGAAATAATAACCGACGGTGCCAGCAGCCGTGCCTGGACACCATCTCGCCCTGTCCACTCCATCCCCGCTACTTCTGCGGGGCCAGGACGGATCAGGTGTTCCCTTCAGATGCTCTTTAATCTGTTCGCAGCGTCTGTTCTCCCGACGACTATTGCTTTGTCAGAACCACAATAAAGGATACAAATGCTTTTACACTTTCGATGCAAAGATAACAGGCTTCGCAGAGTATCTGGGAATCCGAATCGGCCGAGATGCAGGAAACTAGACATTAACTAAGACCACTGAGACCAGTATTTAGGTCAGTTTGTTTAATCCTCAGGAGTCTCAGCTGCTAACCCAATTAGAGTTAAGTACAGTAAGTAAACAACCTTTTCTATGTTGGGACCTCTCTGAATCGAACTGGTACCTCCCCCCCGACGCATCTGCTTGGAGACGCTTTTGACCACGTCTATATAAACCTGATTTGAGTTGGCCAGACACAGTCTGAGCGCATCCTTCAATAAACATAATTAACAGCCAACATATTACAGTCAGAATTAGGTTCAGTTTGAGAAAGATCAGGTTCCTTTAAGTCTCCATGTGCTACAAATGCCTGGTTACAGACGTCACGCTAATCTTGTACCGTGCTGCCAGTGTGAGAAATTAAATAAAAAATAAAAATTAAGATAAGTATTAAACATGAGACAGGATATGTGAGATGTCATAGCCCTGCCAGTGCCACGTGTCTGGGTATCCAAACAAGCCAAGTAACCCTCCTGCAGCTCGTTTTCTAAAACCCAGCGTACAAACGCGCCCCGTTCTCGGCACCCTGCATCGCCCGGGTCACAACTCGGGCAAAAGGCACCCCCGCGACCCAGTTTGGGCGCCCATCTCT
>NW_010550604.1:243-8820 GCF_000687285.1 Phaethon lepturus | reverse complement strand
CTGGATGAGGCTGCCTGTCCCAAAATCTGTCTGACAAAGACAGTGCCACATCTCAAATCCTGCTCTCCACAACTACCTGAAAGGGGGTTGTGGTGAGGTGGGTGTTGGTCTCGGGTTCTCCCAAGTAACTAGTGATAGAACGAAAGGAAATGGCCTCAAGTTGTCCCAGGGGAGGTTTAGACTGGATATTAGGAAAAATTTATTTACTAAGAGAGTAGTCAAACATTGGAACAGGCTGCCCAGGGAGGTGGTGGAGTCACCATCACTGGAGGTGTTGAAAACATGTGTGGACATGGCACTTTGGGACATTGTTTCATGGGCATGGTGGTGTTGGGTTGATGGTTGGACTTGATGATCTTGAAGGTCTTTTCCAACCTTAATGATTCTGTGTTGCCTGACCCCAAATGAAAAAAACTGAATCAGCTTCGGTAAAAATCAGTAAATCCGTATTCTCACCACTTTAAGCTCTTTAGAAATTTTTCATGTGAACCAAGGCACCCTGTGTTAAATTGTTATTTGATTTTGATTCTTAGAGATATACAACTTAAAAAGAAAAAGAAGTTCTTCACAGTATTTCAGTGCACTTGAAAGTTTAGATTCTAATTTCTACTAGTCATTGAAAAAACGAATTATATTACATGAGAAGTAGTTATCTCCTTTGGGCTTATTGTATAGAACAGCAGGAAGGGATGAAGGGAAGAAATATTAAGAATATGATGGCCCCAAAGGGAGTTTTCTGTCTCTCCATTCTCACATTCCTGTTAATCTGTGTCAGCAGATTTTTGATAGATTCCCTGCCATCCTCCTTGATATTTTTAAACGATGATGAAGCTCTGTAGGGTTAGGTACTCCCAGTCTATTTTACAAGAACAAAGACCAAACCAGATGGCTCTCACCTGCTGTTCCTCATTGACAGGAACAACTTAAAATATTTCAATGTATTATACTGGCCATATGTTTTCATGTATTGTCCATGCAAACAATTATCTTTTGTGCACAGAGAGATGCCCAACTGATTTTAAACTGTGGAAGTAAATGCTCTGGTCCACTTCTTTCTTGTTCTTTTTTTTTCCGTGCAGATGTTATGTATAATGGAGAAATGAATGAAAAGATAAAGTTGCTGTATAAGCTGCATATCCCACCAGGTAAGAAATCCGAAAGGCAATGAATACCTCGATTTCCCCAAAAATCTCTTGCCTAAAGTTTTTGGGAAAAGGCTCTTGATGAAGAACCCTGTCTTGCTTCCTTTAGCTGGGAGCGTATAGGATGTGCATTTGTAATTATGCTCATCGCATTTTAAAAATTACTCCAGTCAAAACCTTTTTGGATGAAAATACAGGTACACAATATCAAGGCTCGCATCTGCTGCATTCAGAGATCTTGTGCAGCCAGTTACATGGTTACTTCCAGCCAAATATGAACTGAAATAACATTTCTGGATGGCTTGTACTCCATCTACAGTGCAAATCTCCTTATCACATCTTGATCCAGTTTTGATTAGGTGACAAAATTCTGTGGTAGTTTTTCTGTGCAGATTCTTTAATTAAATGTGCCATACTTGGCAAACTTCCAACTCTCTCGCTGCAGCACCGGTCTTACTTACATTACTTACTTACATTAACATAATTTTACAGTATGATTTAATGAAGTACTGTTTAAAAACGTCTTTGCCCAATTATTTTGTTTTCTTCAAAATTTTAAAAGCATAAATAAGCATTATGCAGCATTTGAAGGATTAATCATTACATTTGCCACTTTTTTTGGATAGCTCTCACAGAAAATGAACGAGACAGCCAGTCACCATTAAAGAATCCTTTGCTGTCAACTTCAAGACCGCTAGTCATTGGAAAATCAAATGGTATGTCCAAAATGGTTCTCTAATGCGTGTGCATACAAGCTAACTAACTTTCCATTTGTTAACCCTAGTCTATTATCTCTGCGCTCTGGGGTTTATTTTGAAATGTCAGTTTACTTCAGTGACTTGAAAACTAATTCTCCTTTTTGTGTCTGCTCCAAAAAAGGTGATGCAGTAGATTACCAAAAGCAGTTGAAGCAGATGCTGAAGGATCTAGCCAAAGAAAAGGATACTAAAACTGAAAAAGAATTGCCAAAAATGAGCCAGGTATGTACATTAGAGGCCGTAGTCTGCTTTTAAAGAACTGGAGAGTACTCGAACAGGAAATGACTGGATACAACAGTTTAGCTCTTTCTGAGGAGGCCTAACTTCAGCCTGAGCTTAGGTTCAGTCCTTTAGCGGTCGAGGATCGGGCTCCTCTGATCTAGGGAGCACATGTTTAAAAACTCTCAGCTACCTTTCTAGCAGCTCCCTCTCCTCAGACTGGCTGTTGAGTAGAAAGAATTTCAGACTCACTCTCACCTACAGCCTAACAGGCTGGAAAAGAGGCTCATGCCGGCTGGAAAAAGCCTTCTTTCTAAGCCCAAAGAATTCCTGAGAATGCATATTGCTGTTCCTTCTTTCCTGACCTCCTCTCCACTAAACCAGTAACTTCTTAGTCCATCACCAACTGGGACTTGCCCTGTCTTAGCCAAATGCTGACTAGAACTGCATGAAGTATGTATGTATATGAGGAATGTACACAGCTGAAGGCTCTCATCATCTTACCATCTCCTTCCTCATGCCAGTAGAGCCTTGTGTGTGTTGTTGGCATAAGGAAATCTACTGGAGGGAAAACATTCCCAAAAGGGTAAAACAAATGTATATAGACATGCGAAGAAAGATGGGCCTACACCCAGAATCGCTGTTGCGTTGAGTTGCTAAATAAAGTTTTAAACGGGTAGCACGTACCTAACCTGTCAGCTCAGCAGGGCCACACAATCCCTCATAAAGCCATCACTTGACTAAACTTACTGCAGTCCATCCCACCCTGAATTAGCCATCCTGTGTCTGTATGAAACTTGAGGTCTCATAATTTTGTAACAGGGTATGGAAACATCCTCTCTAGCCTGATACTCCTCTTGTCATGCATGAGCAAGGGAAGGAAGGAGAGAAAGGGGCTGGGCAGGGAAGATATCTGAATTTTATTTGTAGAAGAGCTGAGGTAAGATGGGAGAGAAACAGCAGAAGGGAAGTTGCTTGCAGGCCTGGGGATGGCTACTTCGGTTCTAACTTGTTCTGTGTAACAGCCACCAGTTCCCCCAGTAACAGATTGTATACCTTGCCCTTTGGTCATCTGAGAGGTCCTGATCTCCTTCATCAAGCCAGCAAAATCCTTTTCTGCTCAGTTCCCTTTTTGATTTGCAGACCCAAGGTTTCCTAGTGTCAGTGGGGTTTGAAATCCTTTCGCTAGCATTTTTTTAAAACCAGGCAGAAGTTACAAATGAGCATATAAATGTATACAGCATTCTGCCTGCCTTTGCAGTGCTGTGTCCTCGCCTGGCTCCTACAGTTACCTATAGAGTGGCTCTTCAGTAATTTGATTTTAGGTTTTCTTCCTTTACAGAGGGAGTTCATTCAGTTCTGCAAAACCTTGTATAGCATGTTTCATGAAGATCCAGAGGAGAATGATTTGTATCAAGCCATTGCCACCGTGACCACGCTGTTACTTCAGATTGGAGAAGTAGGACAAAGAAGCATCAGCCTGGGGAGCGGATCAGATGAGTTCACCGAGGACTTGCAGCCTGAGGCCTCTGCTTCAGACCAGGATGCTGTTTTTACTGACACTGTGAAGACCCCTCACAAAGACTCTCAGCCTTCACCTGTGACTACAGGGGACTGGACTGTCTCTTTTGAACATATTTTAGCATCCCTCTTGACTGAACAGTCATTAGTTAACTTCTTTGAAAAACCCTTGGAACTGAAGCCAAAACTTGAGACCGCAAAGCTAAATCAATATAGTCTCAAAACAAATGGAATGAACTGCCAGTCACGGGGCGAACATACAAAACTAAACATACAGTAGTAGCAAACCTGTCAAAAATGAAATGCACTGAAATTATGCCAAAGCACATACTGTAAAAGGCTTTCAGTTATCAGTGGACTTTTCATAAACAATTTGTTGGTCTGTGGTTTTCAGTTTAAGAGCTTTAAAAGCTAAAGGGTGTGTAGGTTTGTTTTGTGCCATTGATTTATTAATTATGTTCTTGTTTTGAATGTAAAAGGAAACATCTGTCTACAGTGTGAAGACACTGAAGCCCTCTTCCGCACTGGGAGAGCAGAGGCTGGCTCCAGTTGTTTTTTTTTTTAAAACACGGGAAAACACTTCTCAGCTACTGTCTGCAGTTTGTTTGGGTTGCCTTTTTTGCACTAATACTGAAAACTGTTTCAATGCTGGTAATTGAAACTATTTTAATATATTTGATTGTATTCCAATTTGTATGTCGTGCTGAAATGTTAAGTGTACATGGACTGTGCTTCTGATGTTGGTCTGTGAAAACATGCACTTTTCAATAAAACCTTTTTGTACTAGACTTGCATTGACAGTATTTATTGATTGTGGAAGGTAAGTAAGTGCCTTTAGTCCCTCTTTCATTAAACAAACTCCCTGAGCTAGCATGCTCACAATTAACTCACTGGTCAGAACCCCACGTTTCAGTGTACTGCACAGACCTGCTTTGGGAGAAGTCTTCTGATTCTGCCTAGGAGACCAGCGGGGGTCCAAATCCAGGGAGTTTACTTTATCCACAAGAGCTTACATAAAAGAAGTATTGACCTAACGGTTTTGGGGGTTGGGGTTTTTTTTTGTGGTGTTGTTCGTTGGTTTGTTTTTTAAAAAACTTGGCCTTAACCTAAAATACCTGTGTAGTGGCTCTTTATTCCCACAGGAACAGAACAAAAACACTAGTACTTTGCCACCCACATAGAAGCATTGGCATCTCTTCCTTATTCCCTTCACATGTAATGGAAATCTACAGTATCTTTAATTAAGAAAATTACACCATTACATACAAGCCCAATTTAAGTCTGCCACCTGTTCAGCTCAACACTTCACAGATGAGAGCTTGAGGAGACTGTACAATAAAATAAACCAAGTTAGGAGTAAACTTTCTTTTTATCCTTTTATTGTAATGAAAATCAGTTTAATTTTCATCCACATTGACCGTCTGTAGACCTGCAAAACAAGAAATTCTATCACCACCTATTACTAGGGCAATTCTCTTTATGTAAATGCAATATATGTATATTCACAAGAAAGTGCACCAACAGTTTCAAAGCTAGTTTACTGATCTGCTTCTGGAAAAGCACCCTATACAGGCAAGTATTTCACCAAATCTTAAACCAAAAACTTCATGTTAAATCAATTCTGCAAATAAGACAGATAGATAGATAGATAGATAATTTTCAGATGACAAGCAGAAAAGGTTCAACCTGCTTGAGCTTTTGACATCAGAGGACGTACTTTATATAGGAAAACACAAACCTTAAACTGGCCAGTGGTTTTTATTCTTTCAAAATTTACAGGATTATTTCACTAAATTCTGTATTTGCTTTTTAATGCTGATCAGGCAAGCTAGCAGCCCTGTTCTCTACAGCAGAGCTAGTCTGCCCAGCAGTTTGACCCCTTCAGCATGCTTTTCATCTTGAATTTTGCACTGCAGGAGAAGCTGTCCCACTTCGCTGCTTTTTCAGAAAAACATGGCACAGAGGAAAAGAGACTGCATGCAACCTTACCTTTGAATGTTGTGACTGGTACATAGGTAACGAGTGTATATAGCTTGTTTGGGGAATCTTCATCCTCATTGCGCTTTCTGGACAAACGCACACGGATACGGTAAGGAACGTTCCTAAAATGGAGACAACAAATTAATTTTTCAATGAAATATGTACTGAAACCTGCTCACCTGTAGAAAAGTTCTCTGCTCCACGGTTACTGCCCCCATGCCAAATTCTTAAGCTTTGCCTATTTGTGCAAAGACATGGTGAGTCAATTCTATTTCTATCTCAGCATCATAACAAGAGCGAAATCCTTATACTGTTTGCCTTAGAGGCGCGTTTTGTTTTGTTGAAGTGAGCAGCTATGATTTAATTGAGCTTCGAATAAGATGAACTCATAATCCACTGGCAGCATAAAGTCAGAAGTTCACTACTGATCCAGGAAATACACTATGAAAATTATCATGAAGCACAGCGTGAATATGATCAGCGAGCAGCTATTACTAACAAGCTTTTCTTAAATAGAAAATAGTGAGGAAACAAAAACCCAAGAATCTGTTCTGAAAGCCTGAGGCCCCTGTCAAGAGTCAGAGTACTGCCTAATCTGTTTGCTTGAAGTCATGTGGAAATTCTACTGAGCATTAGACCTGAACCAAGATCTTATTTATGAGCATACAGTTGATCAGTATTTCTTCCTCACAAAGCCCATGGAACCACAACTAAATTGCTTAGATGGTTTTCTTTGTAATAGGCAAGTCACAGCTTAGCATCCTCCCCTAATACTGCCCAAAACGTGCTGCTGAGGGAAGGCACAAAATTATTTGTCCACACCATTATTAAAGTAACCTCCCACCTCAAATGAACTCAGGATTCTGGGAGACTCCTGCTCAGAGTACTTGGCTCCACAGACGAGAAGGAACTTCCTCCTTGCTGTATGTTCTCAGAGCAGACTTACTAAATCAGATGGATGCAGTAATTAAGACACAGGAACTTGCTTTGATTTACTCCCTTCTTGAAACAAGCTCAACGGGAAGGACAGAAAACCCCTGCGAGAACACTCAGTAACTTATTCCCATCTTCCCACTCTGTTTTTGAAGGAAAGGTTAGCCTGAACACACAACTCCAGGTAAAGGATTGTAAACATGTCACAGGTGAGACTCAGGAATCTAACTCCTAGAAGACATGGTTTAAAACAAGGGTTCATGCACACTCACTGAATCACTCACAGTATTAATCCCTACCAGTAAACTGTTTATTATGGTTTAACTTGTCCCATTCCTCCCACCCTTTGGACCATCTTCACACATGCCAAATCAGCGGCTTCTGTAGCAGTGATTTAACAGAAGTTGTGATTTTTTGGCCCCTGAACTACTTGTACTTTCAAGACAAGATTAATGGTCCTACTTAAAACATACCTCATTATTACTTTGTCTAGCATTTATCAATTCCACATGCTTCCAAACCTAATCCTGTTCAGACACATTACAGAAATCCCAAGTACTTAGCCTAGGACTTCAGGTAGCACTAAAAAGCCATGCTTCTAAAAACTGTCTGCTACTATAAGGATTGGAATGCTACAGTATTACAATACTGCAATCCTCCCCCCATCCCCACCTGCATTCCTTCTTTCCTTTGCTTTATTCTTATTAGAGGTAGAACAAAGTTATTTCAATTCCAGAGTTTACCAAAGCTTTGCTACAAGTACACTGAGGGAGCTGGCCAGAACGTAGAGGTGATGGAAAGATTAGCCTGGCACGCACAGTGTAAGAAAGCAAGCATTTGCAAAGAAAGTGCAAATACTGCAAGAAGGATACAAATTGTTCTGCCCCCGTAAGTCCTGCACCTCCACATACACAGTTAAAAGGTTCTTCCTCACCCAATAGGGAAAGTTGCAGAAACCTACCTTATTCCTTTAGCCCAGACCGCTTTGTTCAATCTGGTGTCAATGCGAACATCAGGAGTACCCATTTCCTTCATCGCAAATTTACGGATTTCCTTGAGAGCACGCGGTGCTCGTTTCTTGAAGCCCCTAGGACAGACAGAAGAGCAATTTCTTTAACTTCAGGAAACTGTCAGCATTGGACACTTGTTGCAGGACTCGACCACTGACGTTCTCTAAACACACAATTGAAAGAATTGTGTTCAACAGCAGTTCAATAGCTGCATCATAGTATGATCAGTCCTTTACTCTGGTAGGTAGCTGCTAACCTTAATGTCTATGCCTAATAGACATTAATAATAAACACAGAGCCAATCATTTGATTACAACAATATTTAATTTCTGAACAATATTTAATTTCTAAAACTTACTATACTGGGCTAAATTTTAAACTTCGCTTGGGAAAGAATGACAACCCATGCACAGAGGTAAATAGCTCTAATTTCAACTGCATCCAGGAACACTCACAAAAAAAACCCCAAAACCCCCAAGCTTGTTCCTGAAAGCCACCTGCAATTATAGATCTGCACAGGTACAAAGCTGGTTCCTCGGGACACAACTGTAGCACAAGCGACTAAACATCACGCACTGCATCGGTGCCAGTACAGACCCTTGTTCTCTGCAGTTTAAAACCTACAAGAGCCATTTCCAAACTCCACTTCACACAAGGCCAATTTCAATGATAAAAACCAAGAACTTACACGCCATGGATCCGCTTGTGAATGTTGATGGTATATTCCCTAGTTACCACCTCATTGATGGCAGAGCGTCCCTTCTTCTTCTCACCACCCTTCTTTGCAGGAGCCATTTAAGTAACGCTGAAAGCCATCCGTGCACATGTCAAACGCAAACCAAACTTCCCTCAGACCTTCCCCCCCACACACCTCCCTCCCTTACAAGCCACACAACTCCCGCATTCAGAAACTTCTTTAAGATTAGGTCATCCCCGGGGTCGCACCAGTTACAGATTTTAAGTAGCAACTTTTCAGCATCACAAATGCTTTAATCTGGTCTCCCTGACAGGAGC
>NW_010550604.1:0-212 GCF_000687285.1 Phaethon lepturus | reverse complement strand
AGCTGTTCCGCCCCCTCCCAAAGAGAAACGGCCCCCCGGCCAGCCCCACGCACCCTTAAAACCACCCCGTTTTGCTTCTGTATGTCTAAGGCCCTTCCTTCGTCAAGGCGACCCAGAAGGGCAGCTCGGCCCGTCCCAGAAAGGAGACGATGGTGCCAGAGAGGTTCGTTCCAGGGACTGACGGCGGCCTACGGCTTTCTCCTCCCTCGCCA
>NW_010550603.1:278-11509 GCF_000687285.1 Phaethon lepturus | reverse complement strand
GAAGCGAGGGCGGAAGGCGCACGCCCGCCCCGCGAAGCTGCCAGCAAGCAGCGAGCGGGCAAGACCTATTTCGTGCAACTGCAGCCCTGTTGCTGCGTCGCCCACCGGCTCTCGCCTCTGCTTCAGCAGAAGGCCACTGGTCAGCCCGCTGGCCATTTTATAGTGGCCGTGTTTACATTCAGACGCTCCTGGGTAGAAACGGTCATTGCAAGGAGCTGGCGTAGCTCGGATGCACAGCAAAGTTAGTCCAGGTGCTGCATCTTCTCCCCCACCCACCACACTCTGTTTCCCACTGATGGCTCCATCAAAAAAGTGTTTATCACAGGTCTCAGACATCAGAAAGCTTATTTGCAGCCCCGCTACGGAACATGGGATGAGAACTTTGCAAAGCAAGCATCTATAAGCCACCCACCACAACAGAGATGCAGGAGACCCACTATTCCAGAAGTTACAGCCAAAAACACAGCCAAAGCAGTCATCGCTGAGGAAGCTGGAGGAAGACCCCTCCAGCCCAGAGTACCCCATCCTTCATCCTCCCCCAGCGCCAGTCATGTGCACTGCTGACTGCCTGTAAAACACATCTCGACAGCTTAGCTGGGGAAGCCTGCAGAGACATGCAGTGCAAACCATGGATTATCAGGGAGGAAGATTATCCTCGCGGTACAGGAGGAGAAGGTGGAATCCCAATTCCAGCCTCAAAAGCAGCTCAGGGTTTCAGAAACAACTACATCCACTGAGGTATACCACACATTCATCAGAAATATTTGTTAATGTATTTTAAGAGTGTTTTATGTCGTCTTGTCCCCATTCCCCTCCACCACCACCCCCATAGCAGGGTTCGAGGCACAGGATAGGGAGACACCCTCCAGCCAGCCCTCACGGTCAGGCAAGATACACAGAACATTTTTGAAGCCTGTCTGGCCACAATTCAGTTCAAGAAAACCAGGTGAGCCGGGACCAGATGGGCTTAAACAAACAAAGCAGATCCCAAATTTGTCAGTACCAGTTCACAGCCAGCAATGCTTTTGGACCCAGCTGCTCAAGAAGGGTGACACCCCAAAGCAGGTTTGAAACAACTGCACTTGGGACCACTATATCTAGTTCAAAAGTGGGAGATAAGCCAAATGCAAGGAGTTATGCAGCTTTTTTAAAGCCCTGGATGCTGGGACACATTGCAGTAAGTGGATAAGTATCCTGTCTGTTTTACATTGAGGGGGGGAAAAAAAAAAAAAAAAAAAGAGGCTCAGAGACAGTCTGAAGAGCAAGCACAGAACCCAAAACCATTAACTGCATTTAAAAAAAAAAAAAACCCACAGCTCTGTCTCAAGGTTCACTCTACCTTTACACATTTCAGCAGCACAGAAGCATTAGTTAGGAGCATGAAAAATGTCACTCAATCCAGGCAAAGGTCTTGCAGAAAAGATACTAATATTGATGCAATATAACTGGCAAAAATAGGTCCTTTTACTGGTATAGCCTGTTTCTTTGAGGGACAGGATCATTCAACAGACTTTTGATGCTGTGTCACCATTAAGACAGCTTGTTAGGGAAGCTCAGCTTGCAAATTGTTTCTAGCACAGGCAAGTGTTTCGCCAAGTACACTCTTACATTCATGCCCAGTCTGGATACCTCTGACACCATCCCCATCCCCTTATGGTCCAGGTCACAGCCCCATGGCGTGGCCATGGCTGAAGCACAGAGCACAGCAAGTTCTGAGCACCAAGAGCAGTCACCACAGGAGGAGGCAGGTCCTGCACACTCTCACTCTCCATCCTATTCAATGTTTCCACAACTCCAGCATCTAGACTCTGTTAGGGACTGTGTAACAAACTCAAGCTCCTTTGGTGCAAATTCCTGGGCTGAGCAACGGTGCTTGCTTCCAACGCCCGTCCCCCATCCACCCTCCCGCTCCAGATGAAAGCATCCCTCCTACAAACAAGACTTCAAAGGCAAGTGGCCCCTTCTGTGCTACTCAAAGGTGAGCAATCAATTTCAAAGCCCTTGGGAGAGCTCAAAGGCTACCACTGTTGAGCACAGGAGACACATTGCTAACACTTCAGTACCCGCACTTCAAACAACAGCTGCGCTGTGCTGGGCCTGCCTGTCCATAGGGAAGGGCTTCTGAACAGGCAGCACTGTTTTTCACAGTGCCTACTTGGAAGAAAAACAGGAGCAGAAAGCTTTGTAAGTCTCTATCCTTGAATCCACTGACGCTGCCATAAAGTTGCCTTCTCCTTCTTTCAGAAACTCCTCCATCTGCCTGCTCTCAAGACATTTGTTAATGTTGTGACTCTCTATTACTATGCAACCTCCAATAATCTCCTTTCTTCCAGAGAAAGGAGTCTCTCTGGACCCATGATGGAGGAAATTTCAGCCTAGCTATGCAAAGTGTTTGGGAGATGCAGAAATTAAAGAACCATCACTGTAAGGAAGAAATGTCATTGTTCAAATTCCACTAGGTAAGAAATCCCGTATTAGTTGTTAAATCACATTAGCCTCCTTGACCAATTGTGAATTTTAATACTGTATTTGGGAGAACTGGCTTTTATTGCTATTGGCTTGGAAACACTGAACACACCAGCAGTTCATAGAATTTTCTATAGTACTATTTTCAATCAGAGTTTCCCCACAGTAACTAACAACAGTACTGGTCTCCTGGGACACTAGCAAAATTACAAGGCTTACTGGGGTTTCCACAGCTCTAATTCATACGGTGCTTAATCTGCTTGAGCCTGTTGGAAAGTCATCACCACCAGAGCTACTGAAATCATTAGTGATAATGGAACCAAGTCAGCATTTACAACAGCACAGTCTGGGGACTTTTAAGCAAATAATCCTAAATGAACACACAGTCCTCACATGGGACAGGTGAGGAACATCCCTGGTAATCTGCAAGAGGCTGGGCTTTGTGGCTAAGGCTAAGATATGGCCTCAGAGGATCAGGATTCAATTTCTAGGTATGCCTCAGACTTCTGTGGGATTTGGAGCCATGTCTGTATAGGAATAGCATGTCCCCACACACTTTTTTTTTTTTTTTTTTTTTTAAGCCTGAAGCTCCTCTGGGAGGGGTCTACTTTATACGTATCTGTCCAATGTTCACCAAAGCAAGGTAGAGATGGGATGCTCCTGCAGTCTACGGTCACACAAATACTATCAGAGACCCACCTTTACACTAATATTTTTGAAGACACATCGCACAGATCCACTGCCGGTTACAATAGCCACAGGCCTCAGCTGTATTTTCCTTGCAGAACATGCAGACGTGCTCAGGGCAAGGCTAAGCAGCACTGCGGTGAAAGGAAATAGTGGGAGGTTTTTCTGAATTGCGGTAGCCACCCTTTGGTGGGTACAGCCTCAGCAGAGCCCGCAGGGTTTCAGGCACAGGGACCAGCCCCCATCTGGAGCTGGAAACGACAGCAGACAGCACACCACAACCCTGCCACACACATACAGGAGCCTCGGAAACTTCCAGCTCTGCGGAAGCAGGTACACCAGACAGAAACAGAAGCCTGAAGTGACTGAAACTGGGCTTGGTGCTAGTTAATTATTCAGACCTTAGCTGGGATCATTCAGCACTAGTATCAGGGCTTCACTCTGCTAAGCGCGAGTGCCATGTAAGCGCCACTCCCTGCCCCAAACATCAAGGCAAGAGAGCTTTTAAAAAATCCAAAGACTAGCTAGCACATAATGTTTGCTTTCACTCTCACAGAGAAAATTATACCAAGCTAATCAAGCAACTTCTCCCTAAGACCTGATCAACAGAAAGCAAATTGTCAGCTTTGCCAGGCGAACAAACTTTCTCAGTTAGAAACAGAGGTGATGCCCTGCAGTTGCTTTCCACTAGACACAGGGGAGAGTGAAAATATATACAAGACATTTTACAGGCACTTGCAGACCCTTGATGATACAAAACCAGACAGTGACCCAACCTGGCCTGACTCCCAACCATCACTTCAACTGTTCTGCCCTCCTGAAACAAATGAGGTGATACACCACAGGTAGTGCCAAGCACACAGCTAGTGAAACAGATGGTACACTTTGGAGGAGGTCTCTTTCCATTGTGTCTGTGGATGCCTTTCTCCACCAGCCCTCTCTGTACCACAGCGAACAACAGCTCTGACCAGCAAGCAGCAAATGTACTACCTGCAACACTTCTGACCAGCCCTGACCTCTGCCATCTTACCATTCCAGCCAGGTCTTTGGCAAAACACTACATGCTTCACAGCCCACTGCAAAACAACAGCCCACAAGCAAAAGGGGGTTGTCAGTCTAAATGTGTACGGCTTATCCAGCACAGCAGGGGCAGAGTTAAACCTGCTTACGAGTCTCTCCAGCCAGGTTAGCTAAGTCCCACGTGCCTTCTCAGAATACCCAGCTCGTCTGAAGGAGGTAAAGAATGGCATGCAAGGCAAGACCTCAGCAGATCTAAAAGACCATCCAGGTAAGCAGCATATGACCATCCAGGGGAAGAAATAACCATTTAAACCCACTCAGCAAATGACCTCATTTGTGTTATTTATGCTGACTGCACCCCACCTGTTAGCACATCACCGCCTTCCCCCTGCCATGGAGGTGTCTTCCTGCTAGCTTTCACAGTAAAGACAGCACATTATTTAGGGGTGGATAGGAGGATGGATCTTTCCAGAAATCTTGTCCCAAGATTGGCAAGAAGGATCACAGTGGTTCATGGATACAGTTGCAGGCTACAAAACCAAACGTTGAATTGCTATATGCTTTTCTATCTACCAAAAGCAACCGGTGCTGCAGTCCTCCAGCAGAAAAATGGTGGCTATAAGACACATTTAACATTTATGCTCAGATCCAATTCAGGCCAGGAGAGTTAGCCAGATCACCCTGTAATTTCAGGACAAGGCATAACATGCATAGAGCGAAGAATGGAGTAAGGAAAACCTGTGGTTTAGGTTGTTAACAAACACAGGGTCGTCTTGAGCACCATGTATTTGAGGATGGAGTAGAAGGGACCAGAGCAACCCAATAGGGCAAGATTCACCACCTCAGCTATGACACTCTCAGGTGTTCAACTATCCACAGATACAGGCATGCCACTGAAATGCAGGTCTGGCTATGGAGAAGCTAACCAGCCTTTGTCCTCTGCTTTAAGAGACACTGTTATAAGCCCGACCAGAGACAGACATGAAATCCCTTCTATCTCTGGACAGCCACCCCTAAGCTGTTGAAGCAATTGGGTGTGTTTAGACTGAATGGTGCAGAGCTGTGAGAGAGATCCCTAGCTGTCAACCGGGGCCAAGCAACATTCATGGATATAAGCTTTGAAGCAGAACAGGCATAGCAGCAGAAGGCCAGACCAGGGTTAGATGCATCCTCTCAGCTGGGCTACTGGCTGCTACTACTCTGATCCCAGAGCTGGTGGACTAAGCACTGCTCAGATTCCAGTGGAGTGGAGAAGGCAAACAGGGCAACAATACTGTGCTGAACAGCTCCTCAAAAGCACTATCATTATGTAAAGACCCTTCCAAATCCTGCCAGAACAAGAGCTTGTGACAGCGTCAGACAGGCTGCTCTCTACCTCACCCACATAGCCCGGCTGCTCAGCCCTGCATCCAGCTCCCTGGGAAATGCTGCCCATGAGGAACCCAGCAGGCTCTCCTGCTGCTGGACCAAGTTGTTCCCAAAGACATACAAAGAACCCCACTCTGCAACAAGCCTCAGCTGCACCTTAAACAATTTAACATGAGGTGATGATTTTTGAAGCATTTAGATCAGTGAATCAAACTTGTGTGTTTTTTGGTTCTGTTCCAGTTCAGGTTCAGCAATTCTCAGCTGATCTGGTTAAGACCAGTAGTGGTCTAAACTGATACATGTTGGAAGCTATAATATTTTCAAACAAAAAGGACTGTGTACTGAAAGCAGGAAGCTACAGCAAGGCCAGAAACATTACTCCACTCTCCTGTGTCCAGGACAGCTTGTGGTCCTAGCCAAGCCCTGCAGCTTCTCAGGGGACTGAGGAGCTGGAGAACTGTGTTGGCAATGTGAGGGGCATGAGAAGGCACAGGGGTCTCAAGCTTCCATGAATCTGCTTCCCTCTTAAATCTGTGCTTGTGCATGTCCTGCTCACGGTCAGGACACAGAGGTATGTGTACGTGTTTCTGCTGCCCTAATGAAGGAGCTACCACCAGGCTGATGGGAGCCCAGAGGCTGGCAGTAAGAACGACCACGCCTCACCAAAGGAGGACAGGAAACCCTGTCCCACTAGGAGCAACTTAGTCAAGGCTCATTTTCAGAACAAAAGCTCTGAAAAAGCTTTTGCAGAGCCACCCAGTCCAACCCAGCATCATGGAGTGGGAACAGGGGCTCCAGCTGCACGTGCTCACACGACACTTGGTGGGGAGAGACCACAATACAACAGTCCCTGTGCAGAATGACTTCCTGCTGGGGAACGTCAGATTTTAGTCAAAGCGCTCTTTTAAACAGGCAGCTTGAAACATCAGGACATGGTTTAGGGAACATGGTGGCACTGGATTAATGGTTGGACTTGATGATCTTGAAGGTCCTTTCCAACCTTAGTGATTCTATGATCTCTGGCTTAGAAAAAACAGGAGAGATCAAAGAAACATGCAGCAAATTCCAAATGTGTTTCTTTGACTTACAGTTTTAGGGGAAATCCTGTAGCAGTCTTTGTAGTAATTTGTTGCTACATCGACATTCATAATCTGGTTTGACTGAGGATATCCCCACACGCACACTCTAAAATAGGCACAGCTACATCAGTTAAAGAGATGCTTGTATTTACAAGAGTAGAGTTTAACGATATGAACAGCCTCTGCAAGAACTGTACCTGCTCAGGTTCATTACTTCTGTGAGCAGAGAAAGATTTGTGTAGCCAAGCTGCAGGGTACTACAGCAACTGGGGCATCTGAGCAACGGGAGATGGCTCAACTCCTAGCGTCCCCACTGTCATGCTAGTGCCACTCCTTCAGGGTGATCGATGCTGCTTCACAGGCACTCATTGCCCAGTTTTTAACTCTGTGTCTCTACTGGAATCAAAAGCACAGCGACCAGATGCACAGCTGGGTTTCTGGTAGGGTTAGCAATCCTCTAGAAATTGAACTCAGGCCAACCAACTTATCTGAGGAAATTTTAGCTTCCAGCCACCACACTGACATGTTACACTCCCAACAATCAACAGGCCTAGACTTAAGACCTGTACTTTAGGTCTATATTGGTTCAACACAAAAAATGGAGATCTGGGGAGGATGGGAAGAGTGGGTTCAATCCATGAACATCAGAAGACACACCAGAAAAAAAAAAAGTCCAAACACAGAGCTAGTCATGCAGCAACAAAAATCAAGACTCCCACAAAAAAAAAAGTTTTTTTTGAAAAGCAGCAACAAAACCAAACACTACATCCAATTTGTCAACAAGCTTTACTTAAAGAGCTCCTGTTCGTGTCTCCCCCGCCCCCTTTTTTTTTTTTAAATATCCATGATTATGTATTGGTTCACTAGTTTTACTCCTGCAGAGATCTCCTGCACAGGAAGGGGGTTGCACAGCAAAACCATGCATTAATGGTTTGCAAGAAATAAGTCCTAATAAAAGTCCACAAAACAAGTTGTCTCTTGTACAGCTCCCAAGTAACACATTGCATGTCTTGCGCAGCCCTCATGCAAAATATCTGTACTTACCCACAACTCCCCCCTCCAGAGAAATGCACAAACAGGTCTCTGCGGAGCCAGCCTCCCACAGCCTGCCCACGTCCAGCACAGCCTTACATGGTTGCTTCACTGAAAGGAGCCAATTTTCACAGGGCTTCTCTTCAACATGACGAACTGCCCAGGGGGTCTGTCCTTAACCACTGAGACAGCCTGGCAGGCCTCACACCACCAAAGGGTTGTTTAGGAAAGAGCAGGGACACCAGGGACACTTTCCACTGGGGGGGGGCGGGGAGGGGGGTGTGGAGAAAAAAAAAAAAAAAAACACAAAAAAATCACAGCTTATTGAAGTCAAGGCACTGCCACTGAGGGTGCTTGTCCATCCTAAATTGAGCAGCTGGTTGCAATAAAAGTTTTAGGGACTCAGAGGAACCACAAGGCTGTTGAGGGCTTGCTCTTCACCTACATCTGCGCATACAAAGCACAGTATCACCTTTCAAGCATTATCTAGGGCAACAGCCCCGCTCCATCCTATATAGCCAAGCAGCATTCATCAGAGATGACCAACTAGGTAGCCTATGATGCTACCGGCTTCATAGGCCTCTCCATATTTCATGTGACTAGAGTCACATGCATTTCTTGGAGCAGTCATTTCTCAAAAAGTCCAAGAGACAAAGATGCCTGAAAAACCTCTCCCTGCAGGTCAGCAAAGATCCTTCAGGAGCAACGTATACGACGTTCAATTTCACTTACAAGGGATTTACACTCACACCAAAGAGCAAACTGAGAGGATCTGTTTCCTGCTATTTTAGAAAAGTAGAGCTGCTCCTCACCTTGGAAGGCAGAGGAGCACACAGGTAGCAGAAGGAGCATCTCCACAAATATCCAACATACATCGGATCTTTGGTAAGGGGCCCACTCCTTTTTGCCTTGCCCACTCCAGCTGTCCCACTGAAGGCAGGCCATAACTCATTTGAGGGAAATTCAGAGCAGATCGCTTTAGGAAACCAAACACCAGCACCTAACTCCTCTTCGTGACATTGCTTCTACCAGCAAACTCCCCGGCAGTTCCTTTGCATCTCACTGATTAACTGCTCTTACTAATAAGATACACAAAATCCAGCCCTCAAACCCTAATTGGATGGTGTGGAATGAATCCATGATATCCCCAGGGGATCAGACAGACCTGGCTGCACGTTGGGAGACAGCACAAGGGATACAAAGGAGCTCTTCCAAAAGGCACATGGCAAGGAAAACAAAATGCAACAAGTACCAGAGAAGACCCAGTGTATGTAGCAGCAGGTCCCAGCTCTACTCTTTTCAGGAGTATGCAGACCTCAGCTCCTATTCAGAGCCAGAATCCAATGCCCACTGTACACGGTGGAACAGGTGGCTTTTGGCTCTTTCAACAGAGGTCTCTGCAGAATACAGATCAACAAACTGCTCTGCACCAACAGCTACAAAGCACGTTTCACTGGCAGTCCCCAGGCTGCATTAAATGCAGCACGTGCATGCACATGCACACACTGAGGTCACACACAAACACCAAGGACTCTACTCTAGCCAACTTTGAGGATGACGAGCAGGTTTTTTTCTTGCTTTGCAAGAGAATATCGTATTCCATGGTATTAAACAGCCATCTCAGGGAAACTCCAACCCAGACCAGAGTTCTGAGAACAGGATTTCATGCTGGGGACAGGCCATTTAGGCAAGGTGTCATTTATTTCCCCTGAAGTTTTACACACACTCTTCACTCCAAGAGATAAGTCTTGAAGCACTACTGTTTTGAGACACAGGAATGCAATTTGCAGACATGGATTACAAGCATTTCTTATTTATTAGTGAGTCTTCACAAGGGGGGAGGGATTAAGCTGTCTATTTATGGGTGGGGGGAGAGAGAGAGAGAGCTACGCAAAAGCTGAGTGATTTGCCCAGGGTTACAAGTGAATCAGTGGTGGGAACAGAACAAGGTGCCCTGACTCAGCGGCGCCCGCTGTCAGCACATGGCAATGCCACCCAGCTCCTGTTCTCCTTGCAGCCGGGGCTAAGTCATCCTCCTCTCCTCATGACACCAGTCAATTCCCAGTGAATGACTGTCTGTCAGGAATTCTCCACAACACCAAGAAGAATGATGGATTTTTCAGGTAGAAGCAATTCTACCCCAGACAAGACATCCCCAAGGAAGTGTGTCTGAGGCACACAGAGAAGGAACATGGAGGAAAGCATACCCAGGCCTGTGGAACGCAGACCCCATCTGAACAGTCACCTCCGAGACATGTCTCACATCCTCCCCTTACCCACATGCTCACAGAACACTCCTTTGTGGGGCTGAGAGCAATTGCTTACACAGAAGAACAGGTCTTTGGGTATCGTTAGCTGCCAGTAATACAGGTTAGCAGTTGGAAACATGGAGGAAGAGGCAGCATTGTATTTCCCCTGTCTGTCATCTGTAACAACTCCACACACCACAGCATGGGAAATCCCAAAACCTTTCTGATACAGACTGGGTACATACCACACAAGCAAAAAGAGTGTGTTTCAGAAGCAGGCCCCAGGCTTTAGCAAGGATCTGCAGCACAGTAGAGATCCCAACTAAAAGCCAGACTACAGTCACGTATCAGCTGCTCTGCATCACTCTACAGTTACACCAGGTCTCCCAACACAGTACTGTTAGTACAGATGGGATGTTAGGCAACAAAGTAAAAGCATGCCGGCCACACCACGCAGCACTCACCTTGCTGCCTATATCTTCACGCTTGTTCCCAGGCTTGCTTCTCCTCAGCTTAATGGAAGGGGAGCGAAGTAGATTTTTGATCCGACTTGTTATTGTAGACCCTTCGACCGACATCATCTCCAAGTGCCAAGAGGGTAGTCACCCCACACACAGGCTGTGCCTGGGAAGTGAGCCCAGGTTTGAGGCAGAAATACCGATGTGCTCCGCTTTGCTTATGCTCGTTCACATATCTCTCAGCGATTCTGCTCGGGAACTCCACTCCTGTTACACTGCAAAGCTATTCACAGAGGCTGGCAGACTTTCCTTTTGCAGATTCCAGAGGATCAAATCAGCAGTAATCTAAACTGAAAGATGCACCCATGGGTCAATACGACATTCACAATAAATTCTAGCCTCATTCTTTGCAATAAATGCCAAATGCAAGAGTTTATGATAAGGATGGGTGCAGTATTACTTATTCTCAGAGGCTTCCACAAAAATTATCATCCTTTTAGTATCAATTAGCACATCTAAACCGATTCCCAGATCCAAAATTTTTATGTTTTTACACTTCAGTATCGGCTTTTACAGCAAATACAAAAATTCCCACCATTGGAGTCCATGAACGGGGTCTACCCAGCCCCTTGGTTTTGCTCCATACACATCCAAATCCACCTTAGGCTTTGCACTCTAGAAAGCACAACGCTGTACTTGGTTATCAGACACCAAGTCGCAGAAGCACACCGAGAATAAACACGAGGGAGTTTTTAACTCCCACAAATTTAGCTCTAAGTGCGCGTATATAGTGTGCAATATCTGATAAAAAAGGCGTATAACATTTCACATCCCCCCACCCCCTATTTATCAAGGGGACCAACGAGGAACTG
>NW_010550603.1:0-247 GCF_000687285.1 Phaethon lepturus | reverse complement strand
ACGAGGGGCACCACGAGGAACCCCCACCCGCCGCCAACGACTTACAGCCCCCCCGCCAAACCCTTCACCTTTCCCGAAGCCCCGGCGGAGCGAAGCGGGGGGAAAGGAGGGATCCGGTCACAGCCTGCTGTAAATCACCCTCCCGGCTTCCGTGCAAAATGGGGGCGGGGGGAAGAGAGAACGAGAAAGAGAGAAGGGGAGAGAGAGGAGAGGAAGAGAGAAACGTCCAAGTCAGCAGAACCGCCAG
>NW_010550602.1:0-754 GCF_000687285.1 Phaethon lepturus | reverse complement strand
AACAGTCCGAGTCAGCCGTTCCCCCGCGTTGCCAGGCTGGAAAAGCTCGTTAGTGTCTTTCTCGTTAAGTAAAAATTGCTGGGGCCATTCGCTTCGGGGGGGCAGGAGGACCGAGGAGGTGCTCCGCAGGCCTGGCCTGCAGAAAGAGGCTGTTCTGCAACTTGTTCTTCAGGTTGTTTCAGGGGATGAGGGGGGAGAGCATATTTCAAAGCAGCGTTGTCCCACGCGAGGTGTGGTTAACCCATGGGACTCGCTGTCGCAGGATTCCCGCGGGGAGAGAGACAGGGCTTCCCTGTGCCAGCAGCGGGACCCCTGTGTTCGTAGGTGCGAGGTGATGGAGTCAGCCACTGCCTCCCTGTCTGGCGTGGGAAGTGGCTTTTCCATGAGACAAGCTCTGGGACCGGCAGGGCAGGTGGCGAGGGGACGGGCCTCGCTCAAGAGGCGTCCTAGCTCGGATCGGTCTGCTCCCAACTCAGCCAGCAAAATTATTCTCTAAAAAGGCAGCAGGAGTAAGTGGGGAATTGTTGGTGTCCCAAGGGTGTGAGCACTGCCTCCCTGTCTGGCGTGGGAAGTGGCTTTTCCATGAGACAAGCTCTGGGACCGGCAGGGCAGGTGGCGAGGGGACGGGCCTCGCTCAAGAGGCGTCCTAGCTCGGATCGGTCTGCTCCCAACTCAGCCAGCAAAATTATTCTCTAAAAAGGCAGCAGGAGTAAGTGGGGAATTGTTGGTGTCCCAAGGGTGTGAGTCCAGCGGT
>NW_010550601.1:259-1984 GCF_000687285.1 Phaethon lepturus | reverse complement strand
GAGTACATTGTTCTCTCCATCCTCATCTTCCTCATCTTCCAACGTTCCATTTAACGTTATTTTCCTCTCTTGTGTGTTTTTCCTAGGTTGAAACTTCCCTGGAGCACCAGTTTCTTCTGTTTAGAAGACAGTGCTCACGGTGCTTCTAGACTCTGCTGGGACAAGAAAGCACAACAGGTGAGAGCATGTGATGGACTGCCAGTGAAGATTAGGCTGATGGTGCCAATGGTAGTAACCTTAGTGTTGTGGTACCTTATCCCAAGAAGGCTTCGTATCACTGAAATACGTTCTTGACAGGAAAGCATTGCTTGGGCAGCTGAGATATTTACTTCAGCATCTTGCCTGGGTGTTATGAGGAAGGAAATGAAACTGGCTGTGAGCACTGAGCCAGTGCAGATCCTTTGGACCTTTTGTCTTCCAGATGTTGTCTCTGCAGCTGGAAAGATGCCGCTGCTGCCCCAAACTAGCAGCAGCACCTTGCTCTACCACACTGTGAGAAGTATCCTGATCCCAGGGCAGGGTGACTCCCTTGGATCCATCACCATGGCAGACCCACAGCACACGTATGACTCTGGAGCTCTGGGTGGCCTGCCAGGAGTGCCAGCAGTTTTGCTCACAGCGCTTATCAGCCCAAGATCTGGCTTTAAGTATACAAGTGTGAACATCTCAAATGTAGACAGAACCATTAGCTTTAAAGGTCAACACCAAAGCCTTCTGTATACACAGTACAGAGGCTACCTGTGTTAGAAAGTTCCTGTAAGATTAGAGGGTGAGAAAATGAGAATTAGCATGGGAGCAAATGGATTTGCTGGACTGCGCTCAGCAAAACAGTAAAGCTGAGACTTGTGCCTGAGCAGTGCCAAGCTATCCTGGGGCACGGCATTGCGTGCTGTCAGGCTGCTCTTCATCTGCCACCCCTGTGTGTTCCTCCTCCTCATGTGCAGCAAGTGTGGGGACTTGCCTGAGCCCTCTTGGGCTCTGAGTTGCACAGGGTCCACGTGGTTTTTGTCCAGCACCTTGGGACATGTGATCATGTCCATTGGCTGATTTGGCCATGGCAATTGCTCTCACTTTAGAGGAGGCTCCTTTTGGTCTTGCTCATGATTCTTGGGGACTGATGAGCCCGGATGGAGCTGTGATTTGGCCAAGTGTTCTGAAGTCCAGGCCCTCCTGGGTGAACTTTATGTGGAGATGGGGATGAGCTCTTTGGGCTGATCCTGGCTGTCCAGCCATCCACTGCAGTAACTGTAGCTGTGTATCTCCATTCTGTGCGTGGTTGGACTGTTCTGCACAAGATTTTAGGCTGGCTTCCTACAGAAATGAAGCTTAGAGTTGCAGTCTGTGTGGGGGCATCTGTCTTCCTGCTTGGAGAGAAGCAGCCTTCCATGCATGCAAAACCCAGTTCCAGCAAAATTTTACAGAGGGACAGTGGTCTCAAAGATGCGATGTCCTGGCAGCGGTAGGTGTGGGAAAGTCACTCCAATATTCTCCCATGAGGGTAAGACTGCATCAAGAGGTCAACCTTACTACATACCCAAGAGTCCATGCACGAGGTTGTGGTAATGAATTTCCCAACCTTGCAGAGAGCTTCAGTTTGAACTTGCATGTTGTTAGCCATGAGGGAATCCTGCCATAGCACAAGAACCAGTCTCCACTGGTTTTGGGACTTCACTTTGTTGGGTTTTTTTATTCCTTACATGAGATAAGTCAAAATGCCAGTGACTG
>NW_010550601.1:0-228 GCF_000687285.1 Phaethon lepturus | reverse complement strand
TGGAGCTCGGGCGGAGACCAGCCTGCCTGTGCTAAGGGCAGCCCGCAAGCAGGAACTGGCACTGCCTTGGAAGGGTGGTGGGGCTGGAGCTCTGTGCATGGGCAGTAGCAGTGAGGTACTCGAGGGAGGTGCCAGAAATCCTAGAGAGGAGCCTAGGTCCTCCTGATTTTCACTGAGCTCGGGTTAGATTGGCATGCACATTTATTTATTTATTTATTTATTTATTTA
>NW_010550600.1:0-2145 GCF_000687285.1 Phaethon lepturus | reverse complement strand
CATCTCTCTCCAATTTAGAGAGAAGGAAGTTATGGGGGTCCGTGTCAAAGGCCTTACAGAAGGCCAGACAGATGACATGCGTAGCTCTTCCCTTGTCCACTGATGGGGTCACTCCATCACAAAAGGCCGCTAGGTTGGTCAGGCAGGACTTGCCCTTGGTGGAGCCATGCTGGCTGTCTCGAGTCACCTCCCTGTCCTCCATGTGCCTTGTCATGGCTTCTAGGAAGATCTGCTCCATGATCTTCCCAGGCACAGAGGTGAGGCTGATGGGTCGGTAGTTCCCAGGGTCCTCCTTGCTACCCTTGTTAAAAAATGGGAGCCATGTTTCCCTTTTTCCGGTCACCAAGGACTTCACCTGACTGCCAGGACTTTTCAGATATCATGGAGAGTGTCTTGGCAACTACATCAGCCAGTTCCCTCAGGACTCTGGGATGCATCTCATCAGGGCCCATACACTTGTGCATGTTCAGGTTCCTCAGGTGCTCTCGAACCTGATCTTCTCTTACCGTGGGAGGGACTTTGTTCCTCCAGCCCCTGTCCTGCAGTCACAGAATCACAGAATCACAGAATCATTAAGGTTGGAAAAGACCTTTTAGGTCATGAAGTCCAACCATCAACCCAACACCACCATGCCCCCTAAACCATACCCTGAAGTGCCACGTCTACATGTTTTTTGAATACTTCCAGTGATGATGACTCCACCACCTCCCTGGGCAGCCAATGCTTGACCACTCTCTCAGGGAGCAAAATGATGGAGCATATGGGTAAAAAGATTATTTCGGATAGCAGTGAGGAGAGAAAAAAAAAAGACTCTTTTTCCCATACACATTCAGAACTTTAGTCAGTGCTTTTACATCACTGTAGAATAAATCTGCAAAGAAAAAGGGGCAGCTCAGATGAATTTTCATTTCTGACTGCAAGATTTAAAAAAAAATATGCTTCTATGACCATAAATACAATTCACTACATCTGTTCTCACATATAGTGGAGATCTGGAGATCATTTTGATCTGAACTTTGCAGAAGTTTAATTCTCTGAGGTGGATGCTGGAAAACTTCATCTGAAGTTTTGAGAGAATTTTCTGCGTGTTCCTGTATGAATTTCAGAGATGGGTGCATATCTGGTGATCATGTGAGAGAAGAGACCACAGTGGTATAGACTGTCTCTCTGTCCTATAAACAAACAATGTATAAAACCAGGAGGTGATAGACTGAGGCTATAGACGTCTGACATCCTTTTCTTCCCTGGGAAATTATGAAGGTGGTGGCAGGACCTAACATGGTTCCATTTATCAATTGCAGCTATAGTGCACTTTAAATAACTGTTTCACTCTGATCTGACTTAAACTAGTGGATGGATGTACAAGTTCATTTGAAAGTCTATTCAAGGTTTGTTTTATACATTACACTTTAATAAATAACTATTATATGATTATTTTAATAAGGAATGTAATACTTTTCTTCATCCAGACATCTGTCTCTGTCCAAGTTTGAGTCCTGTCTTCAGGCTATGGTTAGTGTGTACTACCTTTTAATCACCTTTGTACCTTTTTTCTAAGAAAAAGTATGGTGTTGAGCTCATGGCATGAGCTTGACACATCACAAACTCGTTCACTGCTGATCCAAACTTTTTATATATATAAAAGGAAACCATTTCACCTAACCTACGAACAAAAATAAAAGTATGAAAGCATGCAACCTATTGTTCTGACTTTTGAAAGAAAAAAAGAGAGGATGTGCCCATTTGAAATGTCACTCTAGCATATTTCTTTCAGACCTGACTTTTTTTAAGCCCTGCACCTTTCCAGCAATGCTATGTCAGTGCTGTTACAGTGTCGCTGATGCTCCTCGTTTCCCCCTTTTGACCTGACTGCCATACTTACTGGTGACCCTAGGAAATCAGGTTGAGCTGCTCAGCCAGACTCTTCCAGGCCCTTATTTCTATGAAAGGAAAATTGTCTATCCTAGATCCATTTATTTCAGACCTAACAGCTATCTAGGTGTTCACCTCAGAGTCTGCTGTACTATACAAGCCAAAGAATTTCATCGCATCTCATGGTTGAACTGACACCTTCTTCCTTTGTGCCTGTTCCCAGAAGTAGAATGATAAGTAAGAGACCAGTTCTGGTTTGTTGGGTTTTTTTTT
>NW_010550599.1:0-17963 GCF_000687285.1 Phaethon lepturus | reverse complement strand
TACAAGAATGATGTTGAGGTGCTTGAGTGTGTCCAGAGGAAGGCAATGAAGCTGGTGAAAGGTCTGGAGAACAAGTCCTCTGAGGAACAGCTGAGGGAACTGGGGTTTTTCAGTCTGGAGAAGAGGAGGCTGAGGGGAGACGTTAGCACTCTCTACAACTACCTGAAAGGGGGTTGTGGTGAGGTGGGTGTTGGTCTCTTCTCCCAAGTAACTAGTGATAGGACGAAAGGAAATGGCCTCAAGTTGCGCCAGGGGAGGTTTAGATTGGATATTAGGAAAAATTTCTTCACCGAGAGGGTGGTCAAGCATTGGAACAGGCTGCCCAGGGAGGTGGTGGAGTCACCATCTCTGGAAGTGTTCAAAAAACGTGTGGATGTGGTGCTTCAGGACATGGTTTAGGGGACATGGTGGCGGTGGATTAATGGTTGGACTTGATGACCTTGAAGGTCCTTTCCAACCTTAGTGATTTTGTGATTCTGTGAAAACCGGCAAGGTCTGAATCCTGCCCTGAGGATCAATCCGTCAATTCCTAACAGGCATTAGCACAGATTCTCCCCTTGACTGAATGAATTACCCTGAATGGGGGGTTTGTCTTACCCACAGCCAACAAGCACAATGAGGAAAAGCTTCTTTTTAATTCTAAATCTGCAAGAAACATCACGTCTTACTCTTTACTTTTTCACTCCTTGAATGACTTCCTAAATGCACCAGTTGTTTTCAACCTGGTTTTAGCCCGCACCTCCAGGAATTCATCCTCTCCTATCCATCATTCTCCTTTCATAACCCTTCACCTTTCTGAAGTCCTGAAGGATTATTTTTAAATTGGATGAAAACTAATGACCAAATAACAGGAAGATGCAAATTAGAGCTGTCTATCTCTTACATGGTGAGACAGCACCATGAGCTCAGTCATCTACCAAGCAGTCAGCACATAGGTGCTGTAGCTCCACATCAGCCACAACTGCCTTTTCCCAAGGCATTAGGGAACATGAGGTAGCTGGCAGTGCTGTAACAGCTGAACAGGGACAAAAATCACAGTGGACACAATGAAAGCTTGAAATTATATTTATCACAGTGCACACAGAGATCAGGCAGAGGGACAGAGGACCCAAATCTCCAGGACACCAGGCTGTATGAAATATTTTCTTTCACACAACAACTCATTTATAATTGGGTTCTACACATTTAATGAAAAGTACACTGTGGCTACTCCTTTTCTCCACAATTATATTATTAATTACTGAATACCAGATGTGTTTGGGTTTGGGGCGGGGGTGGGGGGTAGGCAGGGAATACAGTGAAATTTAAGATATCTTTGAGTACTTGCTGAGCTTTTCCCATTATATGCACTACAAGAAGCTCACTAATGTCAAAATTCTGGACTGTACTATCTGGCTTTATAAAATGATAAAATAGTAAAATCACAGCTTTACACTTCTGAGCAGACACACCTGCCAGTGTGGAAGGTGAAATCAACTTCCCTCTTAACTGATTCTGTGGAACTTCTTAAAAGAGAAAATTAGAGAGGAAAATCATCATGGTGAGAGGCTGAGGAGTTTCCATAAAAGTTTCCAAGAAGTTTCCTTGCTGTCAATCAGCACAAGGTAAGAATCTACAAAGCAATCATCCCATCTAAACAAAATGGTGATCATTGTGACCCAGTGTGAAGTTCCTCCCCACTGCATTACTAGCCCTTCATCATAACTTTACAGATCATAAACAAACAACCCCTTACACTATCCCCAAAGTAGCCTGGCCATTCTGCACCAGTTAAACCACATCACCAAGGGAACTCAGAGATTTTCACCACATCTTAACACTTAATTCATGATTTTCTGGAAAATAAAATTGAAAGGCAGCAGTTTTTTAGCTTAGCTCTATTTTCAAAGCCTACTTAAAGCAAGTGAAGTTTAAGGGTGATGAAAACTTCATCTTAAATGCTCTCATACCCTGAGATAATAACAGTTATTTAGAAGTGGCATGCCAATTTAATATTTTTGTAAAGACTGTTGGACAGGAGGTCACAAAGTATTTCCTCCCCTTCTTTTTCTTACACTTACAGTTTTAAATCCCAAAGTTCTCCAAAGTCCTCCAAAATCCAGATATCCTTGAAAACATGCATATCAACTGAGACTGAACAAGGAATCAGGACCATTCGGTGACAGATTATCAAACTGCTGAACATCGCAATAAAAGTACGCAAGATAAACACAGACTGAACTCTGCCTGAGATTTACTGATTGCAGATAACAGGTAGTATATTTACTCCAGAGCATAACATCTATGTTCTTTTCTCATAAACTCTGTAGTGGTGACCATAGAAAGGCTGTAAGTGGCACCCTTGATATGCCCCAATTATTCTTTCTCATGCAGACATGAATCCTGTGGAGTGTTTCATGACTTAAAGTAAGGAAGAGAAGACAAGAAGGAGTGATAGTAGCAGGACCTGCACCAAGAAAGATCAAAAATAAGCTAGAGACAATCATCACAACTGCAAGGCTTTCATCATTAAGACACTCACCTGCTGTGGACTCACAGTGAGGAGCTTTTCTCCTTTCCATATTCTCTAACACAGAACAGGTAATAATTTAAGCACCACAAAAGAATACCTGCAGACCAACCAATTATCTATCCTTCCTTTCTACCTATGAAAATTATTCTCAACTCCCCTGCTATCCCCACTTTTGCCCTAAGTCCTTAGGTACGTCACAGTCTATGTTGCTTTCTGCATTGATGACTTGATATTAAATGGTATCTTAATTATGCATTTTCCGATCTTCTGTTGGTTGGCCTAGAGGTTGTATATATGCAAACATCTTCTTGGAAACTCCCAGCTACAACTTCTGTGCTCAGAAAGTACCTGGGACACAGACAAGCAGATCCAACCCTCCAACAGAACAGTTTTGAGTAATGTGTATGCCTTGGCTACACCATCAGTCAAGTCATGCTTTGACACAAACAGTCTGCCAAATCTCAAACCTCTCTACTTTGATTAAGGTCATCAAGAAGTCAGACCCATTCCTGAAAGCAAATACAAAAATCTCTGTTGATAAAATTTGCAGCTGACAGGAAAGAAAGATTAAAAAACAGGTGAAGTGTTAATGATAACAGCTCTACACAGCTTTCTGGGGTGTAGAGATGGGCTGAAAAACATGAGTTTCAGTAGTGCTAGACCAGCTTATTTGCCACGCAGCCAGGAACATACCCCACATTCAAAGGGAAGGATTGCACTTGCGAGATGCTAAGTCAGGATCAAGCCTTGGGACTGCAGGGAGTATCTGGATGAGTGGGACCATTTGCTGCAGAAGACAGGACCTACTCGGGGAAACTTCACCACACAGCAGACAATACCTCACTGCTATTTCCCACAAGGGCAGTGCAGAAGTTCCTCACAAGCAAAATGAGCAGCAGGCAGGAGCACCCAGTCTCATGAGAAGCCTGCCCTGGAGTGCAGAGCAGGAAGCCCCATCCTGAAGTGGGCTACCAGAAGAAGGGTGTGTAGAGACCCTGGGATGCCACTCAAGCATCCAGATGCTGTGAGTGTTTGCAGTTTACCAGCTATATATAATCGCATCACAATCAAAGTGAGGAAGTTGATGAAGCCATCTTTAAACAACTTGAGGCAGCCTTTCAATCAGATTCTCATAATATAACCGCCCTGACATCTGCTGGAACTGCAACATGGCAGGACACAAATAGCTGAGAAGATTTTTGAAGGGTGTCAGAGAGAACCTGTTGATACAAGTACAGGATGGGCCAAACAGACATGATGCACAGCTGGATCTGCTGTTCACCAGCAAAGGAAGAACTGGGTGGGCATGTGATAATCAGTGGTAGCATTGGCTGTCCTGACCCTGAAACAGGGTTCAAGATCCTTAAGGGAATGAAAAAGCAAAGTACAGGACCCTACAGCTGGGAAAATAATGGAGTGAGTCCTCTTGAAACATGTTTCTGGGCAAATGAAGGAGCAGGTAATTGGTGAGAGTCAGCATGGGTTTACCAAGAGTAAATCCTGCTGGACCAACCTGACTGGCCAACCTCAAGACCCAGAGGAGCAGTGGATGGGCAAGCATAACACCAGGAATGGGGCAGAAACCAAGAGGTTCATATGTAACAATTTTAACAGCATTATTAGTCTTGCTTTTTCTACCACTAAAAATAACTAGACTGTTAATATTTCAATTACGTTAAGAATAAATGCTTGGCTTTACCTATATAATGTATATGCTTATTTGCTTATTTAGATGCATCCTCTTCGCCCATAAACATGATTTTAGGAATAACATATGGTCAAACCATTTCAACCCCAGTCAAGAGCAGCCACTGGGTACTCTTGTTTCAGTTGCTGCAGCTGTGGACTCCCATGTTTGCTTTTGTGTTGCCTTGGCTTTGTAGCCCAGGTGGAGCGTTTTCTGGGAGTTTGCCTTTTGAAGGTAAAAATTTACCAGTTCTGTACAGGTCCTATTAGATACAGTACACGTCTTGCAGATGCAGATGATATATATGCACTGCATATTTATGTATGTATAATATAATTTCATGTAAGTGAAAGCCAGCCTTTCACATATTCATGCAGCGTCCTTCTGGGCTCCCAGCCGAACAGGAACGCCTTGTGCCCAGGAACTGGGCCACCTGAACTGCCACTTGCAAGGGCAAGCCACGGCAGAGGGGGAACCAAAGTCAAAAGAGGAAGAATAAATTGAAAATCTGATGGGATAAGGTCTGGTCATACCCCCCACCCCTCCCACATCTAACTGCAAGAAGAAAGGGACAAAGAGACAGGACTGACAAGGAACTGGGGCAACAAGGGCACACGGTGATACGATTGAAGCCAATTTGGGGTCCCAAGGTGGAAACCCTTGAGGTCCGACCTGTGCTGGTCTGCTCCTGTGGGCAAACCTCCTTGCTCACCATGCATGACTGCTCCTCTGTGGCCCCCTCCCAGGCACCCCCAGAGCTTCCCCAGCTGCACCCTTGCTCCGAGAGCAGTGCAGGGTGCAGCCTGCTCTTCCAGCAGAAGGTTCTTCTCCCCGGCTCAGAGCGCAGCAGCCGGCGCCCAGCCCACAAGCCGCTCTCCCCTGCCACCCACCTCCAGTCCTGCCAGTAGAAGATACACTACATTTTTTTTTTCTCACCGTTTAGAACACAAAAATTAAACCAACATTATTACAGCATAATTTATCAGCATGCTAAAAGGGTGGGTATCTTTTGAGTATATGTTGACAAAAAAACACAGCGAAGCCTCCAGCGCAGGTGGTTCACAGTCACTCAGTTTCAGAATATGCATGGACTACACCCAAAACCAGAGAGGATGTGATGTGCAGATTAGCCTTTTATCCAGGTGTCACAAGCCTCTAAATAATTCCACCTGCTGCGATAGGGGCTTACTGCTCCTACACGGCTTTCTGAATAGCTGACGGTCCCATCGACAGAGCCACTGTCATGGTGAGGTTGTACGAGCGCAAGAACAGATGTGGTCCTCCACAACACCCTTATCTACTTGCTTTCCGAGCAGAACAATTTCTTAAAAGAATATGCTGGTTTATATATTTGAAGACTCTGATCATTCTCCTTCTCCTGCCTGTTACCCAGGGAGACTATATGATGGCATGGTCACCATGGAAACCGTGGACAAACTTAAGATGTTTTCATTGCTGTAGATAAAAGCCATCTGCATTATTTTTTCATTTCTGGTTCTCGCACCACCAGCGCAGAATCCCAAGCCAAAATGTAGCAGCTGCGGTGCTGCGTAGCAGCCAGGAAGCATGTACCGCTCCCAAACCACCACCCGCACCGCGTCCCCGCGCCTGCTGGCGGGGAACAGGACAAACCACCTACCGGCAATAACAAGATGTGATTGCAGCAGCCTGCCCTTCTTCCTCCCCCACCCTCATACCCCCCTCAAAAAAGTCGACTTGGAAGACATTTTTCTGAAATTTTTCTGACATCATTCTAATTGGGGAAAAAGTACCTAGTTTGCCCAAAACACACAAAAAAAGGTTCAAGAGCACTTGTGAAGAACGTATTCACAGAATATATTCCAATTCAGATTTTGATCCTTTAACTATAGTTCTGGGTTACTTAAAAAGATCTTCCCCCCACCCCCCGCCCAAATTCATTCATTTCCATTCCCACACATTCATTCAAAATGTAGCCCCTTACTATCTTCACAAGCTTCTACACTTTACTTCTGAGATCTCCCATCACAAACCGGCTTTACTATCCCAAAGATACCACCTTCTCCATATCGGGTACAGATCTTCGTCAAACACACCCTTTCTTCAACCAACTAATTTTAATAATAGGTATTACAAAGAAAATATTTGCCCACATAAACAGGGAACTCCAGACCCCCACCCTGGTATAATCTGGGCTACAACGTATCTGTTCAGTTTTCACTGATACAGCATTTCAATGCTGGGACCCAGCCTTGAAAATTCAGAGGGGTATAATAATTTCAATTGCATTTTTTTCTGATTTAGGAATCAGCAATCACCCACGAAAGGTCTTGTCCATGGGTATTTGGCATTACTGATGCCACCTCTGTGTTTATTCAGATACAGTTGATCAGATATTTATAAATAATTCTTTTCACAATACATGAGGTAGAAATTCAGTGACCACCCTTGAAGCTGTGCTATTTCACTGTAGCTAACAAATAAAAACATTTTTTTCTCTGCAGTAGGCTGAGATGACTGAATACAACCAGAAAAATCTATTAATTAAGCATCAAATTAAGTTTCTGCAGTGTTTTCCAAACAACAACAATTGGATGTTCTGTTATGCATAACTTATTTGCTAGAGGTTGAGTTTTGGGTTGCTGTTACTGCAGAGTTTTTGGTTTTTTGCTCCTTATTCATACCAGAACTTTAGGAAGTTTCTGTTTTCCTAATCATTAAGCTGAATTTGTGACATTGTTACATGAACATACCGTTTCTATGCATTAAAGAATTACATTATTGTAAAAAAAAAAAACATTTTCTTCAAAACAGCACACCTCGAGGGTGCTTCTTCATTTCAGCAATCACTTGTAATTCTGTTTTTATCTTTCAGTGGGTGGAAACGTACTGTTTAATGTTACATGCCTGTTACCAACTTATGCTGTCTGTAGCCTATAAATCTTCTTGACTCCTATCGAAACAACAGTATGAAATAATTTTCTTGTTGGATTTTGTTAAAGTTAGGAGTTTCCTACCAAATCGAGACCTGCTTGTAAGTTAAAGACAGTCGGGGGCAGCTGGGGTTTTGGACAGCAAGAGTTTCTTACCTGCTTGTTCACAGCCAATTCTACCCTGCACAACAGTCTCCAACACAATTCTCCCCCAGGCTGTGATCAGGTCACTTCTTAAGCAACTCTTTAATAAAATAAATAGACTTTCTTTTTCTCTCATGTTAAGGTTATTTTTTTCCAAATGCCACATTATTCTTATTGATTTTTTTTTTCTCTCTGAATCCTTCTCAGTTTCTTTGCTGAATGGGTAAACTGAGTATAGTCTTGGAGTAAAGGTCTCACTGTGCAGTTAGGAATAGCTATAAAATGTTCCCACTACCACTTGGTATTCTTGTATGCTCAAGAATCACAGATGTTTGTTCAGCCACCAAGCGATCCCCAAATCCTTCTTCAAGTTGCTACATCCATCATCATTATACCCAATATCCCACTGATATTGTACACAAAGCATGAATACAATTAGCTGTGGTAGCTCAACACTCTGAATTAAGATCATAAATAAATTTCTGTTAGTTGATTTCATATCACAACTTCAAAACATAACCAATGTTTCTTAAGTTTAAAATTTATTAGACTTTCAAATCAGTGAGCCTGAAATCAGTTGATAGAATTATCTAGCTTCAAGGAAAGTCAATACAAGCTATAGAGAAAAGATAACTGATACTGAAAAAAATAATAATATTAAAATGTATGGTTTGCAACCTGCCTGCCAAGATTTGCTAGTTCCACATTCTTTTGTTTAAATAAATGGAGGCAAACAAAGGAAAAATTAAAGCTCTGGTATGATGGAGTGGCTTTTTCATTCAGATAAAGAATCCACCAGTGGCAGACGCAGGACACTGTATGCTTTGTGTTTCCTTACCAGTCTCATAAGAACGCAGCATTCAGAAAAAGACGGTAGCAGAAAAACAGCTACAAGACATTAGCAGGTTTTGGTCAGCATGAGACTTTAGTTTCTGTAGGGTCCTGAAAGAGGGTCTGTCTTAAGCAGGCAGAGATCAGAAAGAAGAAAATGAGAGGCTCCATAAGAAGTTATAGTCTTTCTTTCAAAGACACTTCTAAAACAAAAAACTGTCCTTAACAAGATCAGCCCTCCTGCAATGTTATCTATCCCACTTTTTTTATTGTTTGGTTTGTTTTTTTTCCCAGGGTACTCCATAGTAGCTGGAAGCAGGAACATTTATCATCCTTTTTGTGGATAGGATACTATAAATATGACCATCCTCACTAATGCAACCTATAAACTTATTAAGTGAATGTAGCCTATACAGGCCACAGCAGGTGGTTGTGCCTAATAACTTTAAAGATCTTCTTCCATTTATCTTATCCAAGGTGAAATCAAGAGGCATTTTGTCACAATTTGTAAGTGTCCATAGGGTAGAAAATATTTCTTTTTAGAGACCAATCTACCAGCCGGAGTTTAATGAATTCTAATGGCTGCATGCTGTACACAGAAGTAAAACAGGGAAAAAAAAAAAAACAAAACCAAACAAACTTAAAGCAAAATTAATAAGTACCTATTCAAATAATTTAGGGATACGTCAGATTCTCTAGCATTATCAGCAGTTGATTTCATAAGAAATACAATCTAGTTCAACCAGAAATTTATGGGCATGGATAAACGATCGCTGGGTGAGGTTCCAGGCTTGAATTACACCATCTTTTCCGTCTAACAGCTCCCCACTTGGGTCTGCACCAAAACACCACAACCCTACATACAATCCCTGAAGCATCCCTCATGCTATATAGGTTCTGGGGAAATCCCTGGCTGCATTCTTAATTCCGCTATCAAATCTACACAATCAGGCATCATATTGCCTGATAAATCATACGATTTATTTCAGTCCTTGGAGTTGCTTACAAGGAAGTAGAAATGCACATACGAACATACTTGCTCTGCTGCCCAACATCTCTGTGTCCAAAGCTGTCCATTATTTCACACTATGCTGAGCTATATTCAATTCCTCCTAATCTGTTTGTTTGGCTCACTCCACTGCGTGGGTCGGAAATAACGCTGAGCTTTTCTGGGCTCCCTTATGTACTGTATGGAACTGTAGCAGCCAACACACAAGCTTACGACTCCCTCAGCGCAGCAGAAGCAACATGAAGATTTGAAATTGAAGCGTTCACGATGGAATTTAGTTTGTGATTTGAAATTCTACCTATCATTTGAAATATAAAAATTTCTCACTCTTCAATAAAACTTCTCTACCGCTGTAGAGAGCGGGAATGATTTGTTTCACAAAAATCCCTTGTGATATGGCCTAAATCAAGGCAGCTAAATTCTTTCTCTCCAAATTCGTCTCACTAAGTCAAAGCTACATCCGGAGGGTCGGCAGTGGGGGAGCGGTGTATGGGGGGACTGATGCTACATTTTGAAAGTCTGGCGAGGTGCAGAGCAACAGCAAGTGGAGCAGGACGGGATGAGCCTCACCGCAGACTCAGAGGGAAAGGAGGCGAGAACAGACGTGTAGGAGTAAGAAATATCTGAGGGGTATATAATAAGAAAAGAGGGGTAAACCAGGCAACGGTCAAGGACACTGTAAGTGAGCAAGTCCAGGTCAGACGACGTTTATGGTAAGTGAGATACGCCGCACTGCTGAAGGCCTTGCGGCAGGCTGCTATGAAATGGTTGGATGAATACTTTTATTTAGCAGACCTCTGCCTCATTTTGCAACGAAAGGTGTTTTTGGATACAAAGGACATCCAGCCACACCACAACTAATTCTGGGAAAGCAAAGGGCAAGGATGAGAAAGAATGTCTCTAATATCACATACCTCATTAAGAACTAGTGAGAGATATGTAAATATTAATATTGCTTTGGCACTTAAGTACATACACTAAACAGCTTAGGGCAGAGGGTGGAAAAAATAATAGTAATTAAAAAATCAAGTTATATTTGAGTGCTCTTTTTCACCCGAGATATACCTATGTTTGTTGTCACCTTATTCTGATAGTAAACATGAGTGGTTTTAGCCAACCAGCAGGTATTTCTGTTATCTTTTATCATAGTGTATTTATTAGCAAGCACCAAACCTATCTCCTCCCTTCCATTCTTCCCAAAGCATTCCAGTTTCTCTGTTTTATCTGCTACTACACTCAAGAGCAGGATCTGCTGAAACAGTTGCAACAGTCGGTTGAAAGAAAAAAAAGAATAAATAAAAATGGCTTTTTAGTTACAGTGTAGATACCTAAACCAGCACTCCTGGAGCTGCCCATGTCTCCACAGACCTCCTGATTCTCAGGATGATCTTTACATCTGCGTAGTTTACAAGCATGCTTTCAGAAGTCTCCTAAGGATAGATAGCTCTATGCATCCTGAAATACAGTGCCATTACTTCCAGTGATAATGCAGGATTCTGACTTAAAAGTAGAGTCAAGCCTTTAATCCTTTAAAGTTACAAGATGAAAGAGAGGATTGAAGCAATATTTTCAAAAATGTCAAAGTGATTCACATGTCTAGCTCTGTCCTGAAATTTTGAGAGTGTAGGCTTTAAAGTTGTTTAATAGCTTATTTTAAAGGGCCCAAATCTCTAAATAACGGTAAGTATGCTCCAATTATGTAAAAATGAAGTAAGAGAGCATGCTCAGCACTGATTCTTCAAAACATTTAGATTAAAGAAATCAGAAGAAAGAGGAACAAAAGTGGTCAGATTTTCCAAAAATCTCAGTATAGAGTGCATGTGTATGTTTCTACACTTGGATCTCTCACATCTGATAGAAATTTAAATTGTTTAAAAGGTTTTGCTTTTTATATTTGGAATATATATATATATTATATTTGGAAAAATTATAAAGCTACACCTAAATCCAAGTCAGGCATTGCTGCAAATCAAGCAATAAGGGAGATGGGGAGAGAGATGTGCAGGTCTGAGTCTCTCAGTCTCCCAGTTGAGTTACACGAGTCTCAGCTAAGATTATAAGCACCACGAGCTTGGTTTACACAGCCCTCATCTTTCTCACCGACTCCCTCACAGATGAGACGACCTCTGTAACACCGTGCTGACGCGGGGGTCCAGGCACGCTACCAAACGGCGGACAGCCTTTACTGTCACCTGCGGCCACCGGCGGGCAGCTCTGCCCCCTCCCATCCTTGCACTCCACCTCCCCACACAGCCCATGCAACTCAGGTAGGAACTTGAGTTTTCCTGCCTTCAGGCACAGCAAGGATGTGGCCTTCCTTTTACAGCCGTCTGAAATCAAACTGAACTTAAGCCAAGGCTACAATGCAAACATTTCTTCATGACTTTCAACAGAGATGGCCAAGTCTGAAGGAAAACCCTTTTTCCAGGATTCTTTCATATTCTTCTGTAAGACTTCTTTCTGCTGACTTACTTGTCCCTCCTAAGGGAGCAGTAGTCAGAATTTCAGAGCTCAGGGCATATAGCCCTCCCTTATGCCATCTGCAAGCTCCCATGGCCTTATATAGGGGTTTCATCCTTTACCTCAACATTCCTATTCCTGCCCGATGTGGGAGAGAGTCTGGCCAGCCTCTTACAGATTTTCCCTTCCAACAGACATGCAAGTATTTCTTTATTGCACTAAACGTTATCCCCTGCGCTGGACCAGTTACTAAGCAACTCCTCGCTGCAATGAAGGTCTAAATTCTTGCCTTCCCTTCTGGAGGCTATTTGGCTTTATACAAGCAGCAAGAATCACATCTTTCACCAAGTTTTACAGTTTATATCACTGTAAGTAAAAACAATGCAATACAAATAATTTAGCGGACTAAATATATGTAGTTTATCACTGGCTCTTGACTGAGACCAGATATGATGATAATCAGCCGCTTTGAGGTGCCAGGAGCACTGAGGCAATTGCAGACCTTCTACAGAGGATAGGAACTACCTAAGTCTTACTACTTGCCTACAACCCACAGAAAAACAAGACTGAGAAGAAAGTTGTTAGTTCCCAGCCACTCTACATATTGCGTTTCTTCCTGCTATGTCTCAAGGGAAATCTGTTCTTTCATAAACAAGAGTAAAAAGAAAAAGTGTATATACGGGTCTTTTCTCCCACACATTTCTAAGAATCCAGATAGCTCTTATCAGGTTGGCATCCAGACTACATCTCTATATGCCATAAAGCTTATGCCTATTTGCTTCTGCAACTTACTTTCTTTTGATCAAACAAAAATTTAGTACGTCTACAGGCCAGCTACTAGAAGGAGCTCTTAAATTCTAGTTGATGACAGAATACTGGACTTCAATAAATTTTGTATTCAGTTGATTTTATAACCAAAAGAAATGTTTAAATAGCTAAACTTAAAACTTTAATAGAGAAATAATACTCTAGAACATAACTAACCTAGTTTAGAATTGCAGGACTAAAGGACCTCATGAGATATCTTCTTAATCCCCAGTCAGTGTATATTCTCAGCTCAATATATATTCTTGCACAAATACAGAGATCTTACAGAGGAATAAAAGGAGCCCTCTTTCATATATACATGAACAAGCAGGAGACAAACCTATGTTAGTTTTGTCTTTTTTCCACTGTTCTCCACAGTGTAATTTAAAGCTTTTCATCTGAGCTATTTTTAAATGTTTCACTTCATTGCTTCCACTTATTTCCATAGAGCAAAAATTTTCTTTACTCTTTAATCCAATTATTAAACAAATGCTAAATTAAAAGGTTAGTCAGGGGATTAGGATAGCAGAAAAAAAAAACACTGTTCAGCAATTTTTGTTTCCTATCTAAATTTCCACTTATGCCACATTTCTATCTATCTATATCACTGATTGTACATGTCATGTGAGGTCTAACCAAGGCAAGATTCCTGCTTTTTAGAACAAACAGGTATCCATTATTCATATGGAATATATACCGACTTTCATCATATTTCATTCCAAAAGCTACTCCACTTTCTCAGGAGGAAGAAGGGTCTCCCGTGTCCGTAGGGTACCAAGTCACCTGCTAGACTTCATAGACTGGCACCAGCCTCTTTTGCCTGGACTGTATAGACTGGATCACACCTGTCCCGAACACGTGCAACCAAGGAGCAAGATTTCACCCACACCCTGGACCTCAGCTTGTGCAAAGGAGCAGAGCGAGAGACCAGCATGGCTACACGCTGCTACGGCGGAGAGACAGCACAGGTTCTGCTGGCTAGCCCATCAGGCAGCAATTTATGCCAAGACTACAGGGCTGGGAGGGCAGTAACTTGTCCCGGAAACAGGGGCATTAGAAACTGGGAAGTCACCATTGGAAGTGAGAGTAAATCATGTATTCTTATGCATCTTTTGGAGAAGTACACAGCTCCGCTCTACTCACAGTTTATTGCACAGGCTTAATTTAACCTTACATAAATTACTATCTGCAAGATGCCCTTAAACATTTGTTTTCGCCTTTGCAGCTTTCCACATATAGTTCATTCTGGGCAATACACTGATGAGCTATGCAAGCATTTTTCCATCGTATTTATTAGCTGGTATTGTTTCAGAATCAGTGCTAGTTTGTTCTCCCAGTACATCATTGCACTACAGCATGATTTAAGAGCTAAACTGTCATACTTGAGACCGAGATTTTAAATCCTAGCTGTAGTCCTGAGTTACTGGATTATTTTACACAAGTTGCTCAATAACTAGTGCTTCTACTTCCCCACCTTAAATCCTGTTATCAGCAAGGCTGGACTCTCTCCTTAAGGCTATTAGATCCATAGCCAATTACTATGAGTCTTTCTAAAACCTTTGCAGATTTGTATGTATTTTTCTACCTGAAATTTGAATGTAGCGTTTACTAAAGCAGATTAGGTGAGAAGAACTCGGAGCCATTGCCAGGCTCGCCCCATTCCTAGCTAAGTGGTTTGCATATTTTGTTTTAGTCTCCTCTGCTCTTGCCGAGGGGTTCAGATAGCCTCTTACGTGCTAGGTAAGTCAAGGACCCAGATAAGTAAAAGTCTGTTTCACTGTTTCAATACGATCAGTTAAATGCAGGAATTATTTTCTAGAGGGTGTGGCAATCTGGAAGGAAGAAGATATTGCACGGAAATCTCTAATAAATTGCTTTATGAAAAATTGTTAGTGCAGCAAAAATAAACACAAATGTAGAGAAATGTCTGCATAAGTAGTAATGAGTTTACTGGGAATACCAGGGGTTTTTACATGTTCCCTGCGAGCAATTTAAGAACCTCACTTAGCATATCAGAATCATCACGAGTAAAATCGCTAAAGAAAGTCATAGACACAAAAAAATTAAAAGTCTTTTAGATTAAAGATGTCACTCAGTAAATGGCAGTTAATGGCTGATCTTAGTCCATCTTCTAGGCAAAAACAATCCTAAATTGGATTGGTAGACAACACCACTCTGCATACATGGGCATACACTCTATAAAATAAAAAGATTTATTAAAAAATGAAGATACATTATTTTGAAAGACAGGCTATCAAACTGTCTTCTGAAGTATTCAATACATTGCTAGTGTGAACTAAAGATACTTGTTGCCAAGATCCCAGTGCTGACAGCCTGAAGTCAAAATTTGCAGATTACTTCTTTCTTGAGTACCATATCCCAAATGTCACTCAGCTGGGAAACTGTACTCATGGACTCAGAGGCAGGACTTTGCTAGCAAGTTTCAAAATTAAATAAAGCCACAGAAGATTTAATCTGCAAGAGTATAACAGAGATAATTTCTGGTCTGAAGTAATATAGCCAACATACATGCACTGTTTTCAATAGCAGATGAACAGATGTGTCTTCTCACTATGAAGGACATGACTGTTTCAGGAAGAACCAAGCAGTCTATTCCCTGCCTTATTACCACAAATACATCAAAAATCCACATGCACTTGTGCAGATATGCATCTATGAATGCCTTTTGTTTCACTGTGAAACCATCTGACAGCAGAGCCTTCCTAAATCCACACCTGAATTATAGATTCAAGTATGTTTTGAGGTGACCTTCTGACACTTCATCTTTAATAGGTTAGAAGTAAGATACAAGCCTAACACAACCAGCATCCAACTGATTGAAAGGTAGCACTTTTGATTTGTTTATGTAGAGTCAAAAAAAAAAACAAAAACCAAACCAAACAAACAACCACCACCAAACCAGTACTCATCCTCGCTGAATAGCTAGTTTGGCTAACCTTCTAGGGGCTCCCTTTATAATCATGGGCCTCTATTTTAGTTCCATAAGAACAAATGCAAATTTTACATTTTCAGATGTAGGATAAATTGCTACACCAGGGGAAAAAAAGGGGCAGGTGCTGATCTCTTTTTAGTTGATGACGTATTGTATACTTAAAAAAAAAAAAGCAAGCACCATATCATAATATACGATGAAAAGTACTGTCCATTAGATAACTGGAGCATTCCTTTTGCTCTGTGTGGCACTAGCAAGGTCTTCATCAGCATGTCCAGTTGTGGCTGCTAAAACTAAAGAAATACCCAGACTCTCCACAGCTGGCTGCCGGGCGAGCAATAGGACCAAGCAGAAGACTAAAAAGCACAGCTTGTAAGGAAAGGTTAAAGGAGTTGTGACAGTTTGACCTGGAAAGTGAAAATTTGTAATCATTCATCAGAGTCTTCAAGTACATAAGTGATAAATTAAAGGGGTGTGGGTATCATTTTCTCCTCCATGTCTGCTGGCAGTAAAGTATGGGCTTACATCACAGATTTAAGATAGAAGTTTCCTGTGCCCAACACTGAAAGCTAGAATGTATGACTAGAAGAGGATTTGAACCTCCATCATAGCAGATTTTTAAGAATAGGTTAGACAAACACTTCTAAGAAGTGAGAGCAATCGATCCAGTTATATTTGGACAGGTATATGGAAAACAGCCTCTCAAAGCCCCTTCCAGCCCTCACCTTTCTAATTTGCCTGTCAAGGATTTGCAGAGTTTACATCACCAGCATAACTTGAACACCTCACATTTTTCCCACGCCACAGCCAGTTTAATGGCAAAGCATACGCAGCTTTCAAGAAATTATTACCCAGGCAAATTGGGATAAGAGACAAGGAATAGCGGAACTACGATTCACCAGCCAAAGGAGTAGGCAGCAGTACTGTACCTCACCTTGTTTCACCGTCCACAGTTTATAGCCCACAGCAAATTAGCTTCTGAACCTAACAGTAACAAAAAGGTGAAAGAAAACATTTAAGATCTGCAAAGATGCAACAGGGTATTAAAAAGCTCCCTTCTTCACCGAATCCCAGCTGCCTGCCGACAGCACTACAGGCAGCTGTCGAGGAACATTGACACAATGCTGCAGGACCCCGGTAAGTGCTTTCAGCACAGGCCAGGACTGGAAACTAGTGAGAACCATGAGGCTCCATTTACCAGCGACTGATCTTCAGACCTCCACAGATTTGGCCAGGGTGAGTGTCTCTTGGGGACAAACATCAACAAAGGCAGAAGCAACAGGAATGAGAGCAGCCAGGGTTTGAAGACATTTTACTGGGATGGGTGCAACAAGGATCCTTTATATTAAAAAAGCCAGCATGTAAAAAAGCCATGTGCTGATGTAACGTTATACACCTTTCTGAGCAAGACAGTAGGTATAACACAATGTTTTTGTTAATCACTGTATGTAGTTTCCTTTCCACCACCATTATAGCTGCCAGAGACCTGCATAGCTTCTGGTCAGATCAGGGTAGATGAACCTCTACTTGAATTTGAATTGGGTCAAACCAGATGAATTGATGGTGACTCATTTCAGAGAATATAGCCTGGCAAAGTAATAAAAAAAGCTGGCAGAATTTATTCTCCCATCTGCGGTAGTATTCTTACTAGGAGTTCGAAAGTCTCCTCCACTTGCACTTTACTGAAAGCATGCAATCTTTCTTGTGACTGTGCTGTCCCAGTTTTCAGGTATTGTCATCCTGCTGCATGGGGTGACACTTGGAATTGTTTCAAAGCTGAAATCCAGTGAAACAAAATCCTGTTTTTGAAACACTGAGTGGTGGGAGGACTCAGAATGGTTATCCAGGGTTTACGGTGGCCTCTGCAGAAAACTGCTAAAGTATACTCCGTTTGCTGCTAATTAAAAAAGCTGATTATCTTTTCAGGGACATACTGCCAATGTCAGAAATAATTTTCTTCACTGGTTTAAAGGTATCTATGCATGCTTTCATATTTTTTTTAATTTTATCTGTTATGTACCAGATAACATTGAGTTTGACTTCTTAGATTGCAAAATCCTGCTGACGTTCAATATTTCAGTTGTTTAGTCAGTAGCATGAAAAATTGTTCAGCTTTAGAAAGCATTCTCTAGCCATCATATTTTATCAGGTATCAGGTCCAGTAGGAGCACTAAACAGACAATGACTTTTGTACTGATGACGTGTGGAGATAAAGCCACTACATCAACCTGCAGGCAGGTATCACAGCAGTAATAAAACTTGAGAAGAAGGGAAGGGAGAGTGGGCAAGAGCTTCAGAGGTGAGCATTGGAGTCTGACGCTTGGGTACTAGTATGAGCCCCAAACACGGCTGCTCTGCTGCTAGCTGGCCCTCAGCAAAGGGATGAGAGCGCAAGACGTGAACTTTCACTTCAGCTCTTCCTGTCTGTGGTGGGTTGACCCTGGCTGGACACCAGGTGCCCACCAAAGCCGCTCTGTCACTGTCCTCCTCAGCTGGGCCGGGGAGAGAGAACGTAACGAAAGGCTCGTGGGTCAGGATAAGGGTGGTGAGAGATCACTTAGCAATTACTGTTGTGGGAAAAACGGAGTCAACTTGGGGAAATTATTTTTTTTTACCAATCAAATCCAAGTAGGATAATGAGAAATAAA
>NW_010550598.1:28707-40177 GCF_000687285.1 Phaethon lepturus | reverse complement strand
GTGGCGCCCAGCCTGCGTCCGGAAGGGCCCGAGCCAAGCCCGCGGGCTTATGTCAGGTTTCCTCCGGGGAAAAACAACTCGTCTGGATACACCTTTAACTAATCGCTTCCACCTTCCGTGCGGACATATTCAGCCTGAGCAGGGCCTTAACGCAGCGCAGCACGCTCTGTTCCCGAAATGCTTTTCCAGCTGCCTTGGGAGGCAACATTTTGATTTTGAACAGCCAAGCCTGCCCCACAGCTGATGCATTTTAACCGTGTGTCTTTAGAATTCACACCTTCTGCTAACCTAGATTTAATCTGGGTGAGTTTTACTCTGCTGGGGAAAGTGAGACTGAATGCAGAGCCTGGTTTCATTCTTGGGGGAGGTGGGGGGAGTATGATGCCAGGAGTGAGATCACCCCACCTTGTTTGTGTACTCTTTAACTGCCATTTCTTTTGTTCCCAAAACCCCTTCCCCCCTCAATCTCACAGGCTTAATTAGGACAGCTCTAATGAACATGGACAGAGAAGCGAAAGAATATTACGAAGTGATTATCCAGGCCAAGGATATGGGCGGACAGCTGGGAGGATTAGCTGGCACAACCACAGTCAACATCACCCTCTCTGATGTCAATGACAACCCGCCCAGATTTCCACAGAGTGAGTACCTGCTGCATCAGGACAGCAAAAAAAAGGGGTGGCCGAGTTGCAGGGCTTCTGTTTGCTCTCATTACAGCCATTTTCAGACTCAGGACAGTGACAGAGATGGACAGAATTTCGGCTCAAAGAAGGAACTTTCCTTCAGAAAACATAAAAATGGAGCATTCACCAGCTTGTCTTTCAGAAGAGGTTTCTGACTGCCAAAATCATCAAAACCAATACTTCTTTTAAAGGGTGGGAAATTAATTTGCAGAAAAAGGAAAAAAAGAGATCTTTTATGTTCCTAGACTCCTCATGGCCATTGCCTTTGGCTGCTAACTGCTGTCCCGGTTCTCTTTTCATCCTGTCTCCAAAAGGATGCCTGTCAAATCAGGGACATGTGGTGGTACTGGAACTTGAAAGATAATTCATTTAGCACCCCAGCCAGACCGCTGCAGGGGAGCGTCTGGTGGTGCTGCCAGTGTAGAGTGGGTTGTCATACAGGCTGCTCTCCAGGAGAGGTTCATCTAAACCTTGGCAACATACAATTACACCCTAAGATAGGTAACAGTCACAGTTAATGGGATGCAAAAATAGGCAACTCCACTCTTATCAGACACGTTACCTTCTATTTACAGAAGTGAATATCAAAGCAAGATTTGCAATAGTTTTCTCTTTCTTTTTAAAATCCTTTCAGATCAAATTTACCTACATAATTCTATATTACTGTTAAAAATTTGAAAGAAGCTTTTCAGGTTTGATTGAACTAAATCTTTGAAGGAATCTGTTGTGTTGTGTTTTTCTAAAGAAAGCTGATTCTTTTGGTGGTGTAGATCAATCTCAAGCCTTTTCAGTTTTGCCATTTTTCTCATCTAGCTGAGAGATGAAAACTCCTGCAGTTCTTTTTGTTGCTATTCGTCTTCTCCATCTGTTTCTGCATGTTGCACTGCTAAATCAAAGTGCTCCACTAAGATCAGCAAGAAGCCTCAACTTCCACTGTTCTTCTTCTGCAGAGCAACTAGTTGAACACACCATTGGCAATCCTGTTTTGAAAGTGGCATGAATTGTAGCTGTTTGATATCAAACTCTTGGTTAAGAAAAATGGGAATAGATCGAACCCCACCCTTGGTGTAATTATGCCTTGTAAAGCTGAATAATTGCGAGAGTTAACAGAGAGAGTGCAGGCAAGGAAGGTTTGAACATAAATTATGACGGCAGAGAAGTATTTTAGATACAACATTTGTACTTTTAAAACACATTTTTAAAATAGCAGCTTTCTCTTTCCCCAGGCTTGCTGCTAAGCAAATTAGTGATGCACCAAATGTGCTCAAGACAGGGTTTGTAAGGGGAGGTAGTGTATTTATTTTAACAGAGTAACTGGTAAATTTGGAAGAAACAGACAAGCTTCTGAGCTTTCAAAGCCTTGTTCAGGGTGGAAAAGAAGTTTATACAGACTTGAGAAAGGACTTCTGGTGCTCAAAACTTGTGTGTTTATTCCCACTGTACAAGCTGATCTAATAAAAGATGCCCGTCCTGTTAAATCTGTTTCATATCCTGCTTTATATCATGGCTGCAACAGCACTGGTGTTAATTGCCCTATTTTTCTAGTTGAAGTTCCCATTTTCAAGTATATTGCTGTTTCAAAAAGAACCTGTTGAACAAACCTGTTGATAATGGTAAACACCTAAATGAAGCTTTCCCAGGTAATTCAGTCTAGCTGTGGCTTTTTAAAGGAAATCACACCACTGTTGCAGCTTTGAGAAAGGTACCAGGGATTCTCTGCAGGCTATGCAGTGTTGTGGCCTGCCCTGATCTACTCTTTGCATCGCTGTGCAGTTTTCAGTTCCTTTACACAGCTTGTTTTTGTTCTCCCCTCTCTCTCTCATGCCAGAGCATTATCAGATGAGTGTGCTGGAGTCTGCTCCCATCAGCTCCACTGTGGGCCGCGTGGTTGCTAAAGACCTGGACGAAGGCATTAATGCGGAGATGAAATACAGCCTTGTGGATGGAGATGGACTGGATGTCTTTGATATTAACACTGATCCTAATTACCAAGTTGGCATCATAACTGTGAGAAAGGTAGTAAAGTTTTCTTTTTATAGTAATTTATATGGCTAACAGTCCTGGTTACATCTTATGTGTGCAGTATTCCCTTATGCCTGTAGTGACCTGGTTCCCATTACGTGACAGTAGCCCCTTTCCAGCTATAAAATGCATTTCTTTAACATTCATTGCTAAAAAATGAAGGGAGACTGTGTTCCTAGAAGCAACCTTTAAAAAGTAGGGACAGTATTAGCATAAACATGTCTTTTCCCACTGAAGGAATGTTCTGATTCACTGTTTATCTATTTAAATATTCTCTGTAGCTTAATTATCCTACAACACAAGAAATTAGATCAATATTTGCATTTGAACTGTACACATTTTTCACTCTGGTGTCCCACAAACAATAGTAAAGCATGTCTTAGAATTATTTATAAACCAATAAAACCCAGGAAGTTGTTTTTTTTAATTGCTGCTTGAAGATCCATAAATGCTAATTAGGCTAGAAGAAGCTGTCTCTAAAATGGCAACTGTGAAACTGCTAGTACTCTGTACCGTAGGCTATGCAGAAAGGAATAGAGTATTTTGCTTAGACTCCCTGCTATAGGATATTTATTCTACAATCTTACATAAATGCTAAAAGTTCAACTCTCTTTCTAGGTTATGAAATTGTAACCATATTTCTGCCTAAGCATATCTAGTGTACTAATAAGGAAGTATAGTCTCCATGTAAGTAGCCTGGGACCGAATTGTGCACTAAAATGGAACAAGACGTGGGAGAGGTTTGACCCTGCAAGCCTCTATGCCCTACAGCAAAGCATTTAAGCATGTATTTATGGTCACCTTTCTCCAACTCTTGTTTACGCACACTAGTCCCTAAAGTTAAGCATGTACTTAAGTGCTTTGCTGGAATGAAATAGGTATTGAATGCAAAATCTAATGTAATTTTTCACTCATTTATCGAGGAAAGAAAATAGTTTCTTTGGAGTAAATGTGTCAATAAGCTTGACTTCTGTTATTATGAATACGGTTTTACTAGATGTTCATGTATGTAGGAGGAGGAGTTATAAAAATTTATGGCGTCAATCATACCAGAGATGTACTGGCATCAGGTACATAGCAAAGGATATCAAAATTGGGGGAAGGAGAGAGAGAGAGGGGGGATTTCTAAACCCTGAATGAAATCTTCTTTGAGAGGAAGCAAAACTTTCCTTTTATTTTTCTAGTCAGATTTCCCAAACAAAATAACTAGCACTTCTATCATAGGCAACAAAATGTCCAAATTTGCACTTACAGATAAGACCACTACTTGCAGTCTTGTGACCACTTATCTCAGCCAACTAATCCCACAAAACATTAAATGCCTCCCGAAGAGTTACAGCTCCTTCCAAGCTCCCTGCCCGTGAGGCTGATACTCACCCCAGTGAGAGCTTCCCCCTTCACCCTGCCTTTGCTTTCACACTGCCCATGGGAGGCAGGGTGGTGGGTGACCCAGCCAGCATGGAGCCCAGCACCTGGGCACCCCCACGCTGCCCTCCTCCCCAGCCACTGCCCGGCCAACCACTTTCTCACAGCAGCTCCTGCCAAATCCCGCCTGTGTGTCTCAGCAGTCCTCTTGGCTGTGTTTTACAACATGCTGGGTTCACAGGAGAAGGCATCCTGCTTGCCCTCCCCATAGGACTGGTCTTGGAAAGAGGTTTGAATGCACCCATGGAAGACAAATCTGAGGGGGGCAGCAGTGTTGAGGCATTGGCACATGAGAGGATCAGGAGGTAAAGCCACAGTTGACGATGAAGGAGTCCAAGGCAAACTGAGGGTGTCTGAACCCAGGAGCATCAAAAATGTGGTGGCCTAGCACACTCATTTGATTTTTCTCATTTTTCTAACTTGATCGTTGTAGGTGATTATGTCTTTTCCTAAAGTAGTTGGGTTTTATAGCTATTAAGTGTTTCTGTGATTTAACTGCTTTTTTTATATCTTAGCTTTTTCGTGTATGTGCAATGTTTCTCACAGTTTTCTTCACATGAGAAACCATGAGATATAATGGCCTCTTTCTTACTATATGTTTAGGCAGCTGTGCATTGCACATTTCTTGCCAGATGGACAATAAAATGTTGCTTGGTCATGTGAATATATTTTATTGCTATTTTTACAATGCATAAATATGCAACTGGTAGACCATAATGACTCTGTAGTAACGGGTAATAAGTTTGTAGATCAAGCTAAATCCTTGCTGACAAGTGCTATGCCTGCAGTAATCACTGATTTACCAGGTGGAACTAAGGGCAGCAGGAGCAATTTTAGGTCCTCTGTATGTGCTGCTACAGGTTGCACAGTTCATAATGTATTGCTGCACAGCATCTCCAAAAATACTGGACCGTCATCTCCCCCAGCGCAAGAAAATCAGTTCCCACTCCAGTCGTCATTCCTTAACCCCATATACTAAATGCTGAATAAGTTTTAGTCTTTTTAATTTCAAGAATTCCTGTGCAGGACCTCCATACTGGTAATTTTACTGTGAAAGCATGAGCTTTTTTATGTCACTGCAATATTTCCACTTTTGAAAAATGAAGCTGTTGTGGCACTAGACAAGTACTGAAGCCTCCACTGAATTCGGGCGGTGTTTTGAGGCCCGTAGTATATACTCCTGACATGCTTGAGCATGTGAAACTTCTGCTGATATTGCCTAAACTAATACACATCTCATAGCTGCAGAATTTCTCCACTGCACTATTGAGCAGGGCAGAAAAGAGATGGGTTATGACTGGCCAAGGAGGACTTCACTGCTACAGTAATGATCTTTCTACTTTTGTCCTTCTGTTACATTGGCATCCTCCTTCTCTGTGTTCCCACTCATCTCTTTGCCCCAGTCTAGGTCTTCAAAGTGAAAGAGCTGAATAGGAAAAGCAAGGGTGTTGGATGGGAACAGCAATGATCTTACAGTAGTCTTGAATGAACAGAGGTTGTGTGTGGTAGTTCCACACACGATGCTCAAATCCCTATGTACGAATGAAGCTACATGTTTTGAAAGCCATTCATGTAACAAAAAGGAGCATGTCCCACTGGGTGGCCCTGAGAATTGGGCCATTTCTTGCCTGGTACAAAGTTTGTCTTGCTCAGGTTCTGTGCCAGCTAAGGGAATCCCATTGTGCTGGTTTTCAGCATTAAAACTGCCCAGATTATACAAGTAAAGGGTTGTGACCACTTAACCACAGTGGGATTGCTTGTAACTTCTAACTGCAACTTGGGAAGTATGACTGTGTCCTCTGTAAGGTGTACATCACCTGGTGAAAATTTTTTGTATACTTTGGACTGATCCTTTCATACTGTCATTCTGGTTTGTCAGATGCTTTTAGTCATCTCTCACCAAGAACGGTATATTGCACATTAAATAAGGAATTCTTTGTTTAGCTCTAAGCAGGTTTTGGAGAGGCCCTATTTTCTTCAGGGATCTGGGAAGAGAAGAGGGAAGGGAGATGAAAAATTTATTTATTGAAAAGTTCAGTGCCAGCATTAATTATTTCTATATCCATGTTCACCAAATAAGTAGTTTTATCTAGAAAAGGAATCAAATTAATGAAGCTACTAACAGAGGAAGCTGGTCCTTTATCCATTATCTGGGGAGGGGGAGAAGGAGGGGGAAAAAAGAGCCATTCCTACTCCCTGTTTCAAATAATACTTGAGTATTTCATACAAAGTGGAAGAGCTTCTGCAGGAAGAGGTCAGGGGTAGTTCACAGTGCTTTGAAATTAAGCTATTCTCTAAGCAGGGAGGAGATTCAAATCCTAAAACCCAGCACACCTGTATTGTGAACCTGTGTTTAGGACACTTACTGAGGCTATGAAAAACCCCACTGCTGGAAAGGATGGATTACTGATAAAAAATGGAGCAGGATCCAGCAAGAGAGGCTGACTGTGTCCCCTGCTCCCACTGGAGCCCTTTAGCAACCTAGCAGACAGGATGCTCTGGAGACAAGACTCACTAGAGAGAAAAGAGGATCCTAACTGGGACATCCACCACACATGTGAGCACCCTTGTCCCTGCCACCAGGACGCATTTTTGAGGAACCGATTCTTCGTATCTTTACCTTACTTTCAGGTGCTCCAATACTGTCTGTTTCTACCTTTTTTTTTCCCCAGAGTGGAATGAAACACACTGTGTGCATTACAATGCAATGGTGGTGCAGCCACTTTTATTTTCATTTCAGCAAGGAGGATGAAAGAATATGTATTCTGAAGTGATCTGCAAATATTTCTCCTGGCTTTTTCAGTTCAACTGTCAAATTACAAAAAAGATGTAGACAGTGCCATTGCTCATACTACTGTCACTCGATGCTTTGTCTCCATCTGCAAATACTTATCTCTGTTACTTTTATGATTAAAAATCATGGTAAAGATTTCTTTTAAAAAAAGAAGCATCAGTTTATATTAGAGAGCATCTGTTACTTCTGCAAATTAAAATTCCGTGGAGCAAATCACATGGTTCAGTGTGCCTAATGGTAGATACATTTTTTTCTCCTCAGCCTTTAAGTTTTGAGAGCAAGAAAAGCTACACCTTGAAAGTAGAGGGTGCCAACTCTCACCTTGAAATGCGGTTCCTGAACCTCGGTCCCTTCCGAGACACTACCACCGTCCACATCAGCGTGGAGGATGTGGACGAACCTCCTGTGTTTGAGCCCAGCTTCTACTTTGTGGAAGTGCCTGAGGACGTGGAGATTGGAACCACCATACAGATCATTTCTGCCAAGGACCCGGATGTGACCAACAACTCGATCAGGTCTGTCCTCTCTTTGGGTGGCCCCCAGGAGCGCTTCCTGCTACATCCAGCTGGTGGGGTGGTGATGGGGCTGGTGGGAGGGACTCTCTTTTTAGCCCGTGGTAATCATCAATGGGTTTAGTCAAACCAGATCTCACACGCTGAAGGGCCTTGCTATGACTGCCAAAGCAATGCAGGAGCTCGCCCTTGCCTTTTCTGTGGTACGAAGAACATCTGCGTCTAGCATTGGAATGAACTGGCCAGGTGTGTCCTGACAGCATACATTAAAAACAAGCCCCAGACTCTCATGCCTTTGCTGGCACAAAACCTGACAGCATTGCTGAGAATCTGCTGCCATACCGGGGGGAAGGTAATCAAATCACTTCTCTCTCCCTCTTCTGTTTCAAGGCCTGCCTTTGTCAACAGCTCAAATACACAGCTACTTTTGGAGTAGATTGGATGCATACTAATACATATTCATAAACCACTAAATTATATAGTGTCTGGTCAAAGTTGTAGAGCTAGATATTCCCATAAGGAGTTAAGAAAGGTAAAGGTGTATTTACAGCCACGGGAGCTTCATAGCTGCAACTTAGGAAGGAGCCAAAGGAGCAGATTTGTGTGATCACAGCGCTCTTTTCCATAGTGGCTGCCAAGTCAGCCCAGTTTATCTCAGAAGACTGTTTTTCTCTGAAGCCAGCCCACATACTAATATTCACAACCTGCAGAAGCTCTGAGTGACTGCAAGTTAATAATCCCAGCAGGTCAGCTGCATCTCTCATCTGAGAAATACTTTGGGTGTTGAGCTGCTGTTTGCCTAACCTTGTGTCAGTCCAGCTTCTGAATTGCCTGTGTTTGGGAACAGTCCTGGGAAATATGGGAGGGAGTCGAAACATCGAGTATTTGGAGTTTCTGAAGAAAGTGAAATCTGTATGAGCAACTCTGTGGGCTTCAGCTAGGAGATCTGGGCAGACACAAAGCCTGTTCTTCTTAACGACATTTGCTTTCTGTGTTGCTGCTCCAATAATTTTTTTCATCTCTGCTACCTTAATGTAACTATCTTTTCTACCTACATTATAAGGTTATCGTACTTCTCATGACAATGTCTCAAATTCTTCAATAATACTAAGTATTATACTGTCTGCATCACAATTTCATTACCCTAAACTTTTTCCACTTGCATCCTATTCTGCTGATTACTGTCTAGCATTATCCAAACACTGCAGTGCCAACAGCTTTGTGCTAATCTGCTTAAAATAGTATAAGAATAGTTCTGTGGACTATCAGAGAGTAGAAGTGTTCATTGTTGTTTTTAAAGAGATCTTTCTTAGTTTTCTTCAGAGCTTTCCAGTGACTACCCTTGATGAAACAGCACTCTATAAAGCACAGAATGCATCACCAAAGATATATGTTTCAAAAAAAAGCGGGTGCAAATATGCAGACTCCTTTGTAACTGTGTTCCTTCCCAACTTCCTTCCTTTCTTTCTTCCCATTTTCCTCCCTTCCCACTTCCCTTTCTTTCTTCCTTCCCTCCTTCTTCCCCCACACCTAGTACATACAAATGTAAATGATTGGGGTGGAGGCAACAGGAAAATAAAAAACAAATACCATTTGTAATGCTATCTAAAATGCAGATGTTAAGAATAGGTTCTCCTTGCCTGTCATGTGGTCTCCACCACCCATGCCAACTCTGTGCAGCATCAGTCTTGCTCTGCATTCAGTTTGCACAGGGCAAGGCAAGATAAGAAAAAACAAAATCCCAGATACATATTTTGTTACACAAGCTGAAATCCATCTGAAATTAAACCTGTGATCTGGCCCCTTCTTTTGCCATTTGTATGTATTCCAAGTATGGAAAGCCAAGACACGTTTCAGAAGGGCTGACTAAACACAAGGGAACTCTCAAATCCTCATTTTCCCAGCATCCAGTATCTGTGCTCCCACGCTGTGAAATTCTGACAGCTGGAAATATGCCATGATTGTTGTTAAGTGATTACCTAAAGATTACAGTGGAAACGACTGTGAAGGAGCAGGTGTTATTAACAGGAGAACTTTCGTGGAGAATCCAGATAAAGATTCCACCTGTGCCTCTTGAAATCAGTGATTAATACCACGCCACTGATCACAAGGCCATATTCAATTTCAGATACTTGTTGCCCTTAAACCGTTGAAGAGAAATTCTTTTTATAGCCCTCATACAAGAATAATTATTATCGCAAAATATAGCAACAGTCATATTTATTTCCTAAATAAATCAAATGCCTCAGAAATCTCTTTACTTAAGAAAAGATGGGAAGGACTGGGAAGGAAAGGGAAGCACACCTGCTATCCCACCCTCTTTGATTTTTCTGAAAAAAGAAGTGTAAAAGAATTTCCCAACAACATAGCTCAATAATATTTTGTATCCCAGTTTAATAAGTCCCTATATAAAGATCAGCCTGGCATGCTTGTTGCAATGAATGCATCTGTGCTGAAAGGAGAAAATTCAGAAGAACGAGCCCTGTTCAGCACCCGTTATGACCAATACTTTCAATTCCCATCAACTTTGGAGAAAGAACCAACAACTCTGTTCTAGACTGTGGCATTTACATAGGCACATGTGGGGCTTTTGCCAAAGGATCTCTTACCATGCCAACACCATTAGCTAGGAAGGCAGCTTGTACAAACTGCTGTTAAGAGCAAGGTGATGCAAAAAATTTAGTATTTTACATGCCCTGCAAAAGAGTCTCTCTGACCGAGTACAGCAGTGACAGCTGTCAATCAGCTTTCTCCCTGCCCGAGTTTTCTGGCCTGCAGGTACCACCACACTCCTCTGCTCACAGGTGCAAGAAGCTTGTTCCCAGCATTAAACTGACATGATATTGGCCAGGCAGGTTCAGTAATTGCGATGAACCAACTTCACAGAGGGAGTTGTATTTCTGGCTGGACGACACAAGAAAGCCACTCATCATTCCCCTTGCATTGGATACGGCTCAGTCAGTAAGATGGTCCAGGATACAGGTGAAGTTATTCCCCTGAAGGAGGAGAGAATACAAAAGCACGAGGAAGGGAACGGTTCCTCCTCGTCAGCCTAGGTACCCAGAGAATAAGCTGATGTAAAGTCTTTTTCATCCTGTCTGAATTGTGCCCAAGGAAAGGGCATAATTATTTTGCTTAGAAAAAGAAATCACACTCCTCACTGACAGATTTTCTCTGTAAAGCAGATGTTCCTGTGCTGAGCTGTGCCTTGCTTTGAGGCTTCTTCCTCTAAATCTTCCTGTCTTCCATCTCCGTCCAAGTAGTACTCACCATTAAATGCTGTTAGCCACATGAACTCCTAGTTTTTTGAGCACCTCTCTCTGTACCTATAAAAGTCAATGGAGCACATAACGCCGTTGTGGAAGAATGTGGATCTGCTGTGTATGAAGTATTCCCATTGGTGGGGTACGTCATTGGCTATAACACACAGTTTTCACAAGGGTTGCATAATATTTTTAATATGTACTCTTGCAGATACTCGATTGACAGGAGCAGTGATCCGGGGCGGTTCTTTTATGTCGACATTACATCAGGAGCACTGATGACTGCAAGACCTCTTGACCGAGAGGATGTTTCTTGGCACAACATCACTGTGCTGGCCGCGGAGCTGAGTAAGGAGAATGCAGACTGTACATAGATTAAAGAGATACAATAGACAAAGCAGGCTGAGAGACCTGAATTCAGCAATTCACATGTTCTTGTGCTTTGAGTGGGAAGCCGTATTAACTGAATTACTCTTCTGACATCAACAAGCAAATACTGCATTTCATTTGTTTTTTGTGCTCCTTTTCACAGGGTGATGGGAGGAGTAGAGACTGGCAACTGAATGCAGAGTGCTGCTTTTTCAGTTCATTAGTATTCCAGGGATTTATTTAAAACTCTTCCTGATGTGTTTCTGCAAGACCTCTGTCTCTTCAGAAGGGCTAGGCAGCTCAAGCAGATGCTGCAAAGGCTGCACAGCTGCCAGAGTTGCCAGTCCTACCTGGGAGGATTGAGGGTGCAGGGACTGGTAGGCAGCAATGATCCTACACTGC